>NC_090178.1:50075330-50095765 GCF_024679245.1 Pseudorasbora parva
TCAATTTAAAAAAATAAATAAATGCCTTTCCGATCTGATATGTGATGGGTAAAGGGAATAGAGCGAGTGTGGCAAAAGGCAGATTCGAACCTCTGATTGAATTGCGTCAAAACTCAATAACGTGTCTTACCCCTACACTACAGCCACTGTAGAGAATCTGGCGATTTTCCTAATTTTGTCTGGCCCAATCAATCTTTAAGTAACCACAGCATATTTGTGTTTAATTTAAATAATATGGCATCTATCGTTACTCCAGTAAAAAAAAAAAACGAGAGGCCCTACTTTTTATTTGCTTCCGACGCCCATGTAGAGTGTTTGTACTTTTCATAACTAACATGCATAGCTACGTTATCCATTTTTATAACAAACTGGACTTTTGATATTTAAATGACATCCATGTAGGTTATTGTATATTATTGTCAGTGAAGTTATGTTTGCAATACGTAGAAAACTAGCAAGTGATAGCTTAGTGACAATATTAATAATATTAATAAAATGAATATTAGTTGATAATATTGATAATACTACATATATTTATTTAGTTTGACAACTTATTGGCTGAGATAAGAAGACTAACCTCTATACTGGGCTTTCTTTTCGAGTTTCTTCCTTTCTCTTTTTCCGTCCCTGTGCATCAGCGGGTTTAGACACCTCATTTTTGATGAACGCGCAAGATGAGCACTGATCTAACGCCTGAACTAATAATCAATATTCACCATCAATTCAATCTAATAATCAGGATGATAAGTAATTAAATGTGTGGCTGAGGGGGCGTTATTATCTGACCGTTATCAGTTTGTAGCAGTAAATGAAGAGATGTCACACCGATCACAAGTTCAGTATGGGGTACCGCAAGGCTCAGTGTTAGGACCGCTGCTCTTCACCCTGTATCTGCTCCACTGGGAGATATCATTAGGAAACATGGCGTTAGTTTTCATTGTTATGCTGACGATACTCAGCTCTATATTTCCTCACGCCCTGACGAAACCTACCAATTCACAAGATTAACAGAATGCATAGCTGATATTTAAAAAAAATGGGTGACGAGTAATTTTCTAAAAATTAATTCAGAAAAAACTTATTTTTAATTATTGGACAAAAAAACTCAGCACATCTAACACTTGATGACTACTCTGTCAAGCCCTCGTCTCTCTCACACACACACACACGTCGTCAGTCAGGAACCTGGGTGTGCTCTTTGATACCAATCTTTCATTTGAAAGCCACGTTTCTAGCATCTGTAAAACCGCATTCTATCATCTTAAAAATATATCTAAATTACGGCACATGCTTTCAATGCAAAATGCTGAACAGTTAGTACATGCGTTCATGAGCTCAAGGCTAGATTATTGTAACGCTCAACTGGGTGGTTGCCCTGCTCGCTTAATAAACAAACTCCAGCTGGTCCATGATAGATAGATAGATAGACAGACAGACAGACAGACAGAGTGTGTGTGTGTGTGTGTGTGTGTGTGTGTGTGTGTGTGTGTGTGTGTGTGTGTGTGTGTGTGTGTGTGTGTGTGTGTGTGTGTGTGTGTGTAATTGTGTTATTTTTATCCAGAGAGCAGTGTAGTCTAGCAACTACTGTACATCACTTCATGATTCAAGGAACAAGTAAAACCTAGCGAGATGGCTTGCCATCTACAGTCTGCAGGCAGTAGCTAAAGCAGTATCTCAACAGTTACAAAGGGTTGTTCTCACTTTCTGTGAGCATTGACTTCCATTGGAGATTCAAACTCAGAAAGTTCTCAAAATATCTCTAATGTTTTAGCAGGAAGAACGGCTACTGTAAGGGATTATCTGGGTTTGTCGTGTGTTTCACTTCTGTGTCCTATAGTTTTCAGTTCATTGTTTAATTATTGTGCACACCTGTTATTCATTTTGCTGATTGATTCGTTCTGTGTATTTAAGCCATGTGCTTCTTTCATTATTAGGTTCTGTTGTTCTGCTCGTGGTTTGTCCTGAGTGTTTTGAGTATTAATAAATCTGATAATGCCGCATTCAGATCCGTTTGCAACCTAAAGCTGACACATACAGGTTTAGATTTAGATGAGGATAAAGTCATGACAAAACGTTCATGTTTGGATGAACTACCTATTTTTGTATCTGATAAATAAAGCCAATGGGGGAGACAACAGCTTCCCCTTGGAAATATAAATGCATGCTCCCTTTTGATACTTTTTGTCTTATCATCTCTTTATCTTTATCCTTTATTATTTCTTGTCCCATTATTCATGGCTCGTTCTTTATTCTTCTAGACTCTTTAATCACCCTTGAGTGTTTACAATCACCACTCTTAGAACAGAAGAGAAGCCTTTAAATGACTTTGAATGAAAAGAAAAAAGAAAATAAGCAGTAACTAGTTATGCAAAGTCTGATTCATTTCCGTGAACCGGTTGTTTTTGGACAGTTCGGCTCTATGAAGCGGCTCCTGGCGTCATCACGCCATGATGTCACTATGCATTTCTTTTATGCTTTTTCTCTGTGTCATGTTATATCAAGAAAACATTCAAATTAAGTCATCTGTGTCAATGCAAATAAATAAAGTTATTTGCGTGAGTCCATTTTGCTGATTATTGCCTTTTATTCAGTTAAGTTAATGGTGTTTTATACTGTACAAACCGTATTTTCTATCCCCTTACACTGCCCCTGCCCCTAAACCTACCCATCACACACACACACATTCATTCCCCACCATTGCCAGCAGTTTTAGGTTGGGCATCAGGACTGTAGGGATGACTGTGCGGGAGACCTGTGAACAAATCCAAATTTCGTTTGCTTTGTGCTGCGAGACTGAAAATATAAGCTTTTCAGACGCCATTTTCGATTTTGCTATTCGCTTACAGTGGCTCTGAATTGTCAAAATGTCTCTCTTAAAAAGTGTTTTTACGGATGCGAAAACGCAGAAAATCTAACCTGTTCCAAAAAATTTTTTCGATGGATGAACGTTTCGGAGGCAGTGATTGACATAATGTGACGTCGAATGTATTTTTTGACGTGCAAAATTTTCCCATGCGAATTTCACTATATACTCCACACACTATAGATATGTTGAACGGTTATTTACTTTGGCCAAATTCTGATGCAGCATCACACATATCCTTAAAATAGAAGACAATCCCAAATTCATTGTGACAAGCTCAGTGAAGAAATAAAGTAGTGATGATAGCGTGATGGTTCGGATGCGCTTCAGAAGATGTAGGCCGTTTTCTACGGTTTGGAACAGAGCCATCTCCGTCTATACGGATCCAGCTGTGCTATGAAGGCATCTATGAGTCCTTAAGCAATGTTAACACACTCTATGCACATATCCCTACCCCAGAAAACACACACACACACGTAGTGTTTCCATGTTTTATGGGGACTTTCCATAGGCGTGATGGTTTTTATACTGTACAAACCGTATTTTCTATCTCCTTACACTGCCCCTAAATCTAACCATCACACACACACACACACACACACACACACACACACACACACACACACACACACACACACACACACACAGTCCCTAAACCTACCCATCACAGGTAACATTCTGCATTTTTACTTTTTCTCAAAAAAACTCCTTCTCTATGATTTATCAGATGTTTTCCTCATGGGGACCTAAAAATGTCCCCAAAAGGATTTCGGATATTGCCATCTTTGTGGGGACATTTTGTCCCCATAACGTAGGGATTACCAGCCCACACACACACACACACACACACACCAGCCAAACGGTCCTTTCCAGTGTTGTGGGTCTCCAGAATTGCCGAGCTGTGATTGTTAAGTCTAGACTGAGGCGATAGACGTCTCATTAGACTCATTAGGGAACTCTGGGAAGGGATAGTTGGGGGCTGGGTGTCAGATTATAATAGCTGAGATATGAAGACGAGTCGAAAACTGTTTAACTATTGCCGTTCATATCCGAGACAGACTATTAAAACGCTTGCTCGTGTCTGTGGGGAGTTGATTGGATGGCTGTGGTTTGCTATTGGCTGATCTCATGTGAGTGACAGGTGGCTCCGCCCTTGTCATCAGAGAACAGATGAAGTTATTCTGACTCAAGATTATTAATACAATAATGATGTGCACCGATAAATCATTTACAATAGACACTGCAATAATCCATTAAAAAACAAGCATGGTTCATTTTGATTTCAATGTGACGTTAAAGGGTTAGTTCAGCCAGAAATTAAACTTCTGTCTTTAACTCGTCTCCCTAATGTCGCTCCACACCCGTAAGACCTCCGTTCATCTTCACACACAGTTTAAGATATTTTATATTTAGTCCGAGAGCGTATGCAAGTGTATGCACACTATACTGTCCATGTCCAGAAAGGGAATAAAAACATCATCACAGTAGTCCATATGAGACATCAGTGGGTTAATTAGAGTCTCTTGAAGCATCCAAAATACATTTGGGTCCAAAAATAACAAAGACTACGACTTTATTCAGCATTGGCTTCTCTTCCGCGTTTGTGTTCAATCCTCAAATAAAGATTCAAACGGTTATGAATCAGTGAATGATCAATGATTCGGATAGCCAATGTCACGTGATTTCAGCAGTTTGACACGCAAATGTATTTTGGATGCTTCAAGAGACTCTAATTAACCCACTGATGTCTCATATGGACTACTGTGATGATGTTTTTATTCCCTTTCTGGACATGGACAGTATAGTGTGCATACACTTGCATACGCTCTCGGACTAAATATAAAATATCTTAAACTGTGTGTGAAGATGAACGGAGGTCTTACGGGTGTGGAGCGACATTAGGGAGACGAGTTAATGACAGAAGTTTCATTTTTGGCTGAACTTGTCAGAGATTGTAGAGAGGACCCAAATGCAAAGGTGCACAACAGAAATGTTTATTAACTTAGGTAGCCGATCACAGCAACGAGTGATGCAGATCTGGAGTATAACACAGGGATCAAACAAAGGAAAACAGTCCTTGTCTTGAGCTTGTAGCGGGAAGGCAGTGGCGAGCGAAACTGCCCCAGAACACACACTCAGCGTCCAGAGAGTCCTCACGTACTGCAGGACACAGGACAGAAACATAGGTGAGACCAACACGAACAACACGGGACGATCCGACCAGACTTGACAAGGCAAACGAGAGATGTGAACTTGACTGAGATGCATACAATAATAATCTGGCAACGAAGCCACTAGCGGCAGCAAATCTAATCTGCCGCGAGAGTCGTCTAGCAACTCTCAATACACTTCTGAGCTGTAAACGCCAAACTCTGGTCAGGCCAATCACATCGTGTATAGAGTCGGTGGGCGGGGCTTAACATAATGACGACCGAGTTGTGTTTGCGTGCTTCTAGTAAACACAGAAACTGGCGAACGGCGGTCTGTCGAATCAGCTTTGGCCGCAACTCTGGAAGAATTGGGAGTTAACTAGTTAAACTCCAAGACCATTTTTTGGGATTTCCGCCTGGATTTGGCCGACCCAAATTGAAAAGCTTCCCATACACACATACAGTGGGCTAGGTTCAAAATGTTGGTGTCATTTTACAGGAAACCCTTTAAAGTTACATAAAACACTGCTAAAGGTCATAAACATGTAAGTATATGTTGTCTAAGCTGTAATAACCCCCCAAAAAAGTAGGCGCTTTTTGATTTTTTTTCCCCATAAATTCATTTTTGAAAGTGTGTAACTCAGGCCCTGTGTGCTCTAGGACCCTGCAGACACTTTGGGCTGCTTCCACTGAACTCCAGAAAATAGTGGAAAAAAGAAACTTGTCTGTGTCGTCTGACAGATTTATTCAAATGGGTCTGAATGGGTCTGAAGGGAGGCAAAACTCTGAACACATCTTCCCTTTTAAAGAATGACTCCAGTGCCGTTCTTTGTTCTTTTCTCAGAGAAAGGCTTAAGTAGACATCTGACTGTAGTACTTTTAATTAAAGCGGTACTTCAGCGCTGGGAAGATGAATCTGTATTTAAACTGGGTCATTAATGCAGTAGAAATGTGAAATTATTATTTTTGAGGTTGGTGCCTTCTAGACTGAGAAAAGACAGAAAATGTATTTTTGTCTTGTGGGGATGAAAGACTACAATTCCCAGAATGCTTCGCTGCCCTGTGAGGCCATCCCCAACGCCACCGCTACTGGATTACTGTGACTGAGTTGGAGAACAGACACTACGATTAAAAACTGAACGTGTCTGTTCAATATAACTTTCAATATAACTAGGGATGTAACGATATTGACGAGATCGCGCTATCGCGGTGGTAAACGTGTCTCGATATCGTCGTGGTTGGGTTACAATATCAAAAGGACAGGTGTCCGTCAAAAAGCAAGAGGAATAAACACAGTCCCGCAGAACAAATCATTGTTAACTACATAGACCATGATCGTTAGTGACCCGGATCTATATTCAACATGGATAGAGCTCTACCTGTCGCGATAATATATAAAACTCCTGATTTTAGAGTAACAGCTACAGAAGAATAAAATAAAACCCATTTCGTTCCCTTTTGGAGCTCGGAAGAGTTCAGTTTGAGCAGATGTTTAATACCATCATCATCTGTCCTCGTCAGAGCTGGTTTACCAGTATATTCAGCATCTGCTCATATTCGCCATCTCCAGCATATTCTCCAAACTCATTTTCAACGTCTTCAAAATCAATATTTTGATCGCTGACAGCTTCTTGACCACATCCATCATCAAGAGACAGTGACACTAATATCTGATTGTGTTTAGTTCTTGCTCTCTGCTGTAAATCACTGAGCCATTTCAAGTTTTGCAGATTATAATTATTGTTTCGTTTTCTGTCAGAGGTAACTATGAGTGAAACTTCACTTCATCATTGTGTATCAGACATCGCCACCTTGTGGAATAAAGTTGAATTGCACCCTATTTCCTTATTATAGATTAATTTATCAGTGTGCAAAAAAAAATATATATATATATACGTACAGTTCTACACACCTCGGGTCGTTAGCGACCCTATACAATTTTGACAAATACTTGTGAAAAAACAGGCATTCAATTATAATTCTATTATTGTTTTCTTGTTATATTGTTTAAAATGGATTGATTGAGGAATACTAAGAAGGCTGATGTCTAACTTTAAAAAATGAATGAGGAGGAGGAGGGTAGAGAATGACGAGATTTTGATATCATTACATCCCTAAATATAACTGTTCAATATAACTCAATATCTCTCTCTCTCTCTCTCTCTCTCTCTCTCTCTCTCTCTCTCTCTCTCTCTCTCTCTCTCTCTCACCCCCAGATGATCTGAAAACACCAATAAACAAGTAAGCTGCATTTGATCAATCTCCATTTGAGATGTTCTGCTTAAAGTGTCGTTCAGTCGGTCTGTGTTCTGTCAGGACTCACGAGCCAATTCGCTGAACTGCTGTGAGCTGATGAAATGAGCCAATCAGAGCAGAGCTCAACATTAATATTCATGACCCTTCCAAATAAGGCAAAAACAGAGCATTACATCCTGGGGACAATTTATAGGGTTGTAAATGGACCTGTAAAACTGTATCTGGACAAATTTTGCCCTCAATAAGCCACACACACTTTGTTACATGTATGCCTGTCTTGTGTGTGTTGGTTTAGGCTACGTCTACACTAATCCGGATACATTTAAAAACGGAGTTTTCGTCTAAATACGCTCCGCGTCCACAATATCATTTTCAATCAGTTTCCAAAAAGTGTTCATCTGCACTGAAACGTCTGAAAACGCTTACATCCCCGTACTGCGCATGAGCAAATCCAAGACGCTTCGACTTGCGTCATTTCCGCTACTCGTTTATTTACTTTTTGAAATTTTGCGGCAATGTCGAAAAAGGGCACTGAGTTTTTTTTAATGGGTTGACAGTGAGGTGGAGTTGCTGCTGCGAGTAACACATGAATATAAAGTGATAAAAGCAAGTGAAAATGTAGACTGGGAGACGTGCCAAAATAAATACGGCGTGAATTGGTCATATGACTGCATCACATGGCTAAAAATGCGTCATCGTATTAAAAAGCCTCCGTTTTCACAGTCCACACTACGACGTGAAGATGGCGTTTTCAAATTTATCCGCTTTGGAGAGCGTTTTCAAAACGAGACGTTTTCATTGACTTAAAACGCTGTCTCAGTGTGGACGGAAGGCCAAAACGGAGAGAAAAATATACGTTTTCAAATGAAAACGTATTAGTGTGGACATGGCCTTAGATTGTGTTTCTCCCCAGTTCGGTTAATTAGTCATGTCAGTCACCTGCAGCTCGTTATCCTCATTTGCCCCGTGTATTTAAACCCTCAGTTTGCCCTCAGTGTTTGCCGGTTCTCGTTTGTATGTAGTTGTGTTTCCTGAGTTTTCTGATTAAAATACCGGTTTCCTGTTCCTCTTCGTCTCCGTGAGCTTATCTACGACACGATTTGTAACGCTATGAAGATATCAGCGAACAATTTAACATATTGTTTCAAATCATTCTAGGGCAGCTTTAAGATCTCTGCAGAGATTGCTCTGGCATGACAAATTTGTCCATGATATTTGAGGATGAGAGCATGTCACACAGACTGAGACTGATCAATCTGAGCCCAACAACATCAGCACAAACGAGGCCTGAGCGCACTGTTTGACAAGCGTTTCCATCTTCCTCTCAAACGCTCGACATACATATGAGTGTGCTGTTATTATTTGGATTTAACAGTCGGTTTTCTGTGCTGTGTGACCCCATCAGGTCCGCCTCGTGACGTTTACCTGCATTCTTTCATTCTGTCTTTAAATATTTATTAATTCCTTTATTTTCATCCCTAAATCCTTTCCTCACAGCTGGCCTCTTCTCCTCTCTGTATGTGCTCCGAACAGGGGAAGCCCTCTCACCTCTCCTGCATTCTGGAGAATTAGCATATTCATGAGGACCTGCATGCATTATACATGAGATCCTGAGGGAAACAGAGGAATGACACACACACACACACACCCTCTCTCTCGCTCTCTCTCTCTCTCACACACACACACAAACTCTCTCTCACACACTAACACACAAGCTCTCGTGCACACACACAAACTCCCTCTCACACACACACACACAAACTCGCTTTCTCTCACACACAAACACACAAACTCTCTCTCTAACACACACTCTCTCTCACACACACACACACACACGTGCATACACATACACTCATTACAAAGAGAATGGCAAAGATACAGATAGATACATGCACACTTACACACACACACACACACACACACACACACTCTCTCTCTCTCTCTCTCTCTCTCTCTCTCTTTCTCACACGCGTATACTCATACACTCATTACAAAGAGAATGGCAAAGCTGTAGATACACAAACACACACATGCACGCACACGAACAAACTGTGGATACACATACACACACAAACTCTCTCTCACACACAAACAAACAAACACAAACTCTCTCGCTCTCTCTCACACACACAAACTCTCTCTCTTTCTCTCTCTCGCTCTCTCTCTCTCACACACACGTATACACATATTACAAAGAGAATGGCAAAGCTGTAGATACACAAACTGTAGGTACACACACACACACACACACACACTCTCACACGCACACGCACACATACTCTCTCGCTCTCTCACACACACACACCTCTCTCTCACTCTCTCTCTCTCTCTCTCACACACACACACACACACAAACACACACTCTCTCTCTCACACACAAACACACACACACACACACACATAAACTCTCTCTCTCACCCACACACACACACACACAGACTCTCTCTCTCTCTCTCTCTCTCTCTCTCTCTCTCTCTCTCTCTCTCTCTCTCTCTCTCTCTCTCTCTCTCTCTCTCTCTCTCTCTTTTGACTGGACCCGTTGACTCCAACTGGAGATCAATAGCTTTTATGGTTTTGCAGTCTTTTGGAGGCTTAGACATGGACAAATCTCTATTTTGGTTGAATCCTAAAAAGATGGATTTATCCAAGCTTCCAGTTTTTTATCGTAATGTTTTTAAGGTCTGGACTTTGTTTACTGTGCAAAGACCCTATAGCATAAGTTCCTTACACTGGTTGTTACAAGAACCTTTAGTCTGTGGGTCACGCATGGACTTGTCTCTTAAGGGCCCATTCCACGCACTCAATGGGATTCTTCTCTCATCTAGAATGACAACTATTGGGCATCTTTTACAGTCAGCGGGAAAGGACTTAAAAAATGTTGATACAGTTGCTGGACATTTGGGCCTTCACTCAAAACGTACAGTCGCTAAACTTCTTGAGCAATGGAGAGCTGCTCTTACAGCAGAGGAACTCAAGATGCTGGAGAACTATCATGAGGGGCTAATTGTTCCAAACTGTGACGATCCTTTCCCTGTCTTGTCACTATCTCCCAATTTAGATGATTGTAAAGGTGTTTTTTTACACTGTAAAGATGTGACACTAATTGGTCTAGAGCCAGCTTCTGGAAAAGAGTTGTATAAAATTTGTGTGAAATCCTTGAACAAAATGTTTTTAAATAATAGAGTGGATACTCCCTGGCGGGATATTTTACAGCTGGGAGAGGATGAGTTTCCTAAATGGAGTACGTTGTATAAGTCGCCATTGACTAAAAAGCTTGGGGATTTGCAGTGGAGAATTCTGCATGGGGCAGTTGCAGTCAATGCCTTTATCTCAGTATTAAATCCGGATGTAAGTCATGACTGCCCTTTCTGTCTGCAAAGAGAAACTGTGTTTCATACATTTACACAGTGTTCTAGACTTGAGACCTTGTTCACTGTTTTACGAAAGTTATTTTTGTGTTTTGGTGAGACTTTTTCTATCAAGACTTTTATTTGTGGGTTTAAATATGCTCGAAGAAAACGGTTTAAATGTCAACTTTTGAATTTTTTATTGGGTCAAGCTAAAATGGCTGTCTATGGTACTAGGAAAAACAAAATTGAACGGAACATGAGTTACAATTTATTGGCAGCTTTTTTCAATTCGGTTAAATCTAGAATACTTATTGACTTTCGCTATTTTAAAGCCATGGAAGATCTTCTTTCTTTTGACTTAATTTGGTGTTATGGTGGGGCTTTGTGTGAGGTCGTTGAAAATAACTTAGTCTTTGCACCTATCCTGCATTAATATTGTGTTGTTGTTGTTGTTTTGTGTGTGATTTATTAGATTTTTTTTTTTTTTGGTTTTGGTTTTGTTTTTAAATGATTTTTTTATTGTCTAGATAATGTGTTAATAATTGTAATAAAGTTTTGTGAAAAATCAAATCTCTCTCTCTCTCACACACACACACTGAAGCATTACCAGTCAACATCTAATATTTAAGAGAATTTAAGAAAGTTTTGTATGAAATCTAGTCCATAAAAATATGAAATATATAAATACATAAAAATGAATAAACATTCTGTGCTTCTAGTGTGGTTGGCAGACAGTATAAGATATAGATGTTATTGTTTTGCTGTGCTTCTGATTCAGTAAATCCTTTCTTGCTGGGATTTTTATACTGAGTGAACAGAAAATATCCCATAATACTGTAAGATACATTTTTACAGTAAATTACTGTTACATTTACCGTTTTTGGAAGTAAACAAGTCGTTGTGCAATTAACAGTGACAAAACGTAAATCAACATTCCCAGAACTAGCGTGACACCTCACATCTGATGTGTTTTCGTTGAAATAAATTATTTTTTTTCTAATCAGTTATGTACAGTAGGGTTTTATGTTATTTATCGTTGCTTAATTAATATTTATTGCATTTTTTAAATGTCTTGTGTGTTACCATGATGGTGTTTAGTGCGTGTGTGTGTGATGAGCTTTGGTTCATCATGTGACTCTCGTCCCAACTGTGATTGGTTGTCAGTATATAGCAAAGGTACATAACAGATATTAATATTTCATTAGGATGGTTATTTAACAATTAGTCATGAAATACGGTTATTTACTGTAAATGTAAATTTCTGGCAATCACACCTGCTGTTTTTTATGGTTCATTTCACAGGGATTTTTACAGTGAGTTACAGTAATCAAGTCTTGATGACAAAAGCATTTTCAAGGCTCTTAAACGTCAGACGTAAGTAAATCTTGGTCAGATTTCTCGAATTAAATAAACTTGACTTTAGCACACGATTTATCTGTGTATTCAACTTCAGGGTCGATCATTATCAACCCCCATGTTTTTAACACGTTCTTTAACATACAAAGACAGCGGGCTGAAATGTAACCCCGCTGCTCCTCTATGAGTCGTATTTCAAGGAGGTGACAAACAGCCTAAATGGGTGTATAGAGGACATGGTGGATGAGTTTGGTGTGGAAGAGACCTGCACTCGAAAAATGCGGGTTTAAAGATCATCGGGGTGGGCTTTAGCCGATGACGGACAGATGATCAACAGAAGCTGACCAATGAGATCATCGGGGTGGGCTTTAGCCGATGACGGACAGATGATCGACAGAAACTGACCAATGAGATCATCAGGGCGGGCTTTAGCCGATGACGGACAGATGATCAACAGAAGCTGACCAATGAGATCATCAGGGCGAGCTTTAGCCGATGACGGACAGATGATCGACAGAAACTGACCAATGAGATCATCAGGGCGGGCTTTAGACGATGACGGACAGATGATCGACAGAAACTGACCAATGAGATCATCAGGGCGGGCTTTAGACGATGACAGACAGATGATCAACAGTAACTGACCAATGAGATCATCAGGGCGGGCTTTAGCCGATGACGGACAGATGATCAACAGTAACTGACCAATGAGATCATCAGGGCGGGCTTTAGCCGATGACGGACAGGTGATCGACAGAAACTGACCAATGAGATCATCAGGGCGGGCTTTAGCCGATGACGGACAGGTGATCGACAGAAACTGACCAATGAGATCATCAGGGCGGGCTTTAGCCGATGACGGACAGGTGATCAACAGAAACTGACCAATGAGATCATCAGTGCGGGCTTTAGCCGATGACGGACAGATGATCAACAGAAGCTGACCAATGAGATCATCAGGGCGGGCTTTAGCCGATGACGGACAGGTGATCAACAGAAAGTGTGACCACATTTCAATGCAATTCAACATGCCTTCTTGTTTCAAAGACATTTGTTGTTATTTTATAAAAACATATATTTATGAAACTTAAATTTGCCAAAATGCGTTTATTGTAAATTGTGTTTATTGTTGATGCCCTGTGATTGAAATACTGAGATGGTACTTTTATTGTTCTCAAGTGTGTAGGTGTTCAATATAACTATGAAGGTATAAATATCAATTTCTGCTTTTATAGATGCATTGAAAGATATTTATACTGTATATATAAACACAAATGTGGAGCGACTTTAGCAAGCATATTGATAATGATAATGCGTTCCCAGACATCTAGGGGAACCTTTAGCATCTTAAAAGTGATGCACTTGACCATGCTTTATTTATATATATATATATATATTTAAGAAGAAAAATGACTCATGTTTAAAGAGTAAAAGGGATGCTGCCTTTGCAGAACACTCTCTTTCTGTTTCCTCTGAGAGAGGGAGAGAGAGAGAGAGAGAGAGAGAGAGAGAGAGAGAGAGAGAGAGAGAGAGAGGAAAAAGGAAAAAGGAGAGAGAGAGAGGAAAAAGGAGGCAAAAGGAAACAAGCAGAATGATTAAACTGGAGGCTGATGAGTGCCATTGCTGTTTGCTTTTAACATCCCGATTTCATCAGAGTAAAAGAGACCGCACTACGCCTCAGTTCACCCCAAAACTAAGATTTATTGCTGATATTCTAAAGAATCTTCACACTTGTCCTATTGCATTATACAAATGCATGACAATCAAAGCAGACACTGCAAAAAACAATGATCTTCTTATTTAGTATTTTTGTCTTGTTTCCAGTCCAAATATCTAAATATTCTTAAATCAAGATGCATTTACTAGATCGGTAAAACCACATGAGATATTTTTTCTTGTTTTCTGGGGAAGAATATCAAAATGATAATAAAAATAATAAAATCTAAATGAAGTGAGTTTTTGCTTAAAACAGGCAAAATGATCTGCCAATGGGGTGAGAATAATAATCTTATTTCTGATTGGGACGGAAACAAGAGAACATGACTGAGGAAGAAGAGCATTTTTTGCAGTGTATTTTTGTGCTGTAACAGAAATAATCATCCGAAAAATGCGATCCAGTTCAGACAGTGAGGGAATGCTAAGAATGTAAAAATAGCGCTCGCGACACAGCAGATCTTTTTCATTGGTAGGATTCTTTAACAGTGCCAATACTCTCTGAAAAGCGTCGACTCCTCCAGCCGTCTATTCTTCATTCATCAGATCTGAAATCCAGCACGCTTTGAGCCTTCCCGGTTTAGTCTCGCTGTTCCTCTTGTCTTCCCTAATCTCAGTGTTTGTCCTGAAGTACAGCAGCCAAACAGGACAAGTACAGGATAAAACCAACAACTTCCCTGTCCTGTCGAGCGCTTGACAAACCCATAGTGTTTGGAAATATAAAAGTAGGTTTATTCTGAAGAGGAAGTCTGAATGGGGCTTTAGGAGAGGACCAGGCCATAATAACTAACTGAATCAAATGAGTTGTATTTACACACAGGACAAGCAGTAGAAGCGCTGCTATGAAAAGAAGCATTTGGGGAAAGTGCCATTAATATTACCTTCAATAATGAGCATTTGCTTTAGCTTTAAAGGGATAGTTCAGCCAGAAATGAATCTTCTGTCTTTAACTCCTCTCCCTAATGTCGCTCCACACCCGTAAGACCTCCGTTCATCTTCACACACAGTTTAAGATATTTTATATTTAGTCCGAGAGCGTATGCAAGTGTATGCACACTATACTGTCCATGTCCAGAAAGGGAATAAAAACATCATCACAGTAGTCCATATGAGACATCAGTGGGTTAATTAGAGTCTCTTGAAGCATCCAAAATACATTTGGGTCCAAAAATAACAAAAACTACGACTTTATTCAGCATTGGCTTCTCTTCCGCGTTTGTGTTCAATCCTCAAATAAAGATTCGAACGGTTATGAATCAGCGAATCGTTTCAAGATTCAGATCGCGTGTCAAACTGCTGAAATCACATGACATTGGCGATCCGAATCATGAATCGATTCGCTGACTCATAACCGTTTGAATCTTTATTTGAGGATTGAACACAAACGCGGAAGAGAAGCCAATGCTGAATAAAGTCGTAGTTTTTGTTATTTTTGGACCCAAATGTATTTTGGATGCTTCAAGAGACTCTAATTAACCCACTGATGTCTCATATGGACTACTGTGATGATGTTTTTATTCCCTTTCTGGACATGGACAGTATAGTGTGCATACACTTGCATACGCTCTCGGACTAAATATAAAATATCTTAAACTGTGTGTGAAGATGAACGGAGGTCTTACGGGTGTGGAGCGACATTAGGGAGACGAGTTAATGACAGAAGTTTCAGTTTTGGGTGAACTAACCCTTTAAGGACATGCTGTCTGAGTTAAATGCTTTACAAATACAAAAAAAAACGATGAATTAGCCGGACTTGTTGAGAGCAGATGAAGAGCCAGAGTTTCACAGTCCCTGATTGTTTGAGGACTGTCAGAGGTTTTTCTTTGGCTTCTCTTTCCATCTCCTGAATTATCAGAGGCTGAGGGGGAAGATTTATAAATTATTGAGCTGTTTTCTCCGCAGTATGATGATTATTTCACAAACAGAATGGCTTTGCTGCTTATGCTGTCTTTTTTCTTTTCTTTATCTTGATTTCTTTAAAAGCAAATATCTCCCTTTGCTTTAAACTTTGAGCGCTGTGACTTTGCAGATGTTGTTTATGCTCAAACAGACACACTACACACTAGCTAAAGTTAGAAAAGTGAGATTGTGTTTTACCGCCCCTTTCATTAACGGGGTACTTCCGCACTGGGAAGATGAATCTGTATTTAAACTGGGTCATCAATGTAGTAGAAATGTGAAATTATTTTTGAATTTGGTGCCTTCTAGACTGAGAAAAGACAGAAAATGTATTTTTGTTTCATGGGGATGAAAGACTACAATTCCCAGAATGCTTCGCTGCTCTGTGAGGCCATCCCCAAAGCCACCGCTATTGGATTACTGTGACTGAGTTAGGGAAGACACTACAATTAAAAACTGAACGTGTGTGTTCAATATAATGAGTGAGTCGCCGCACGAGTATCACAGCACTGAGCACTAACTGCAGGATTGAGATAAATGAGCTGATGAGCTCTCGTGATGAGCTGAGGTCGACTACATCTGCGGCATACATTCACAACGCGAGTTCAGTCTGGCGCGTTTCAGTTCATGCCTTTGCAAGCTTAACTTTCATAGAAATTAATTTGAGAAGTTAAAAGACTTCCATTGCTCACCATATCTCCGTTTAAATGAGTGCCTGTAGCTGAGCTGAGCTGTGAGTGTGATCTTCATCCCCCATGAGCGGGTTTAAAACATGCGGAAATGGCTCCCTCTGCTGGCTGGAGTCTTTAGCCTCTGGCCAAACATTCCTCTGATGATGATAATATCGTCAATTTGCATCATAAGAGGAATTTTTCCAGAAATAAAATGCATAAATCTCTCGTCTCAGGGGGATATGAGGAGGGAAAGCACAATCATTTGAATATACTCCAGGGTTTCTACTGATACAAAGCCATATGCTAATCGCTGAAGTAACCCTTTAAAGTTGTTCGCTGGTTCCTGCCTCCTTAAGGCTTGTTTATACTTTGGCCTGTCTCCGCTGACTGCGCGCTCCTCCCCATACTAAAGAGGCATTTATACTCGCCGCGCTCGCCGTTGTGCTATTCTTTAAAACGACAGAGGGCGACTTGGAATAATTGTTCTATAAACCGTCAGGAAAAAGCGTAGAGAAGAAGTGGGCTAACGTGCACAGGTGATGATATTTATTTTAGTACACTTCACCAAAAACCACACTACAAAAGAATCATGTAAAACTCAGTAAACCTTTGCTTGATATTATTACTTGTGACATGAAAACACAATATGCACTAAATTAACGATCTCTTAAATATTTCCTAATTTTTACTAAACTTTAGTGTCGTGATTTATTTTTTTATATGGTTAAACATGGATCTTTATTCAAAATGGCTTACTTCTGCTTGTGTAGGCTCATTCAGTAAATATAAGCACCTCATTTGTATGTGTAAACTGGTGCCGGTATGATGAGATGTCATGCTCGGCTAGATTCGCCTGAACTCGTTCATCTTTGGATGAGCAGCTGCAAAAAATCCGCTGCACCCCGCCAAGCGAAATGGGGTCTTGCGGACCCAACGCGCACGACCGCCCCCCTCCGCATTGACGCCATTTTTTCTGCGCGCACCCTCGTGTTCATGCGGACGCGTCGAGTATAAACAAGGCTTTACAAAGTTTCTGGGAAACTGGACCAGATTTTTTTTCCCCTTTCTCCACTCTCATCTTCTCGCTCTGGCGTCCTGGCCCAATCTCATAATTTTTTTCTTACACTTGAAAGGCGATTTACACCTTTACAAAACAAAACTCTTGCGCATGCACATTTAATTTGTGCTTGCAATCGTATGTACACTTTTACAAATCTTACCCTGCGCATGCGATTCTTTATGGCATCGTTTTATCTTCATAGACAGGGGCTTTTCGTGAGATAACAATACTGACCTCAGAAAGCTTTACCGTAGCACACAAATTGTAAAATTATATATATTTTGACATTTACATTACATAATCAGCTCCATATGTGTGGATTTTCTTGTGTAGTAAACGTGCTCACCTCATACAGGTGCTTTATTAAGCGAGTAGGGCAACCACCCAGTAGAGCATTCAAATAATCTAGCCTTGAGGAAAGCCTCTGGTCCAGGTCCAGCAGGCTTTATAGGCCTTCAACTCAGATGCCTCACCAACCGAGAGATAGCTGGCCAGCTCTTCATCCGCAGCCTTATCTGCATCCCCTTGGCATATTTCGCCTGAGTGCGATGGATGCGGGCAGAATATGGTTTTCCCCAAGATCTGCGCGCCTCAGTGTGAAGGTCTGGGAGAAATGGGAGGGTCATATGAGGGCCAGTTTCCTCAAGAAGGCACTCACGATGCATGCAAACAGCCTAAGGACTGAGCGTGCATGCTCCTCGCCCATGCAAATGACCCACATATCACGAGTGTCATCTGGGGTCAGAAAACGCTGAGGCACACACTGTCTGGAAAACTCAGCCATAATCCTGACTGCCTTGCTTCGACATTCAAACAAACAGGTCAAGACAAGAAGAGGATGGCGTATTTCACAGGTGCCCTTTGCTTGATTCACAGGCAGTAAAGGTAGAAGATGCTGAAATGACCTCACATCCCCATGGACAACAAATACTGACCAAATATGGCTGAACACACATTCACAAGCACAACTAAACATGATAAAGCATATAGAGACATACAGGCAAAGGATTGACAGGATAGTGAAGAGTGTGCTCTCTCTCTCTCTCCCTGAAGCCCCTTTCACACTGCGATTCCGGCAAATACACGGATAATGTGACCCGGCATTTGTTCCCGGGCCGCTAGATTTGGTCCATTCACACTGCCAGCGAAATACCGTAATATGTGCGCTTTCACACACAACCCGTAACGGTCCCGGGTCGAGTTGACACGTGACATCCTGATGTGACGTATAACGGCGAGCGATCTCCGCTTCAGCGCGGATAGTAAGGAGCTCCGCGGTCTCGACTTGTGTCCAGTTTGCGCTCATTTCTGCTTGTTTAATTTTAGTTTCTTTTGTATCCGAACACTCTCTGCGTTTAAAACACCGACGAGCTCTTCTGGCACTGCAGGGTTGTGTTATTGAAGAAACAAGCTCTAGGAGTCGCACGATAACTACGCACACGCTGCGGCATTAGTTTCGGCTTTTGTTCACACAGCGCTCGTCCCGGGTCGAACCCTGCAATGTTACTAGAGCCCCGACCCGGGTCGAATTCGGTAATCAATCCCGGGACGCCAGGGGGGTGGGTGTGCGAGGCCGGGGAGGGACGGGGGTCCCTCCCCGGTCGGCCGGGCCCCTCGGGCGGGGGGTTTCCTCCCTCCTGAGAGCGGCTGAACGCGCACACGTCCTCCACCCTGTCCGGTACGGGAACCCATTACCCCGAGACCCGCCGAGGAGCGCCGGGGAGGGTGAGGCGCACGGACGGGGACGTGCGCGCGTACCGCCCTCTCCCCCAGACGGAGCTCCCCGGGATCCAAACGGGCCCTGGAGTTCCATGCTCCTCGGGCCTCCCCGGCCTCCCCAGGGACGGTGCCTCGTTTGCAGGTGCATCAAGGCCCCTTTGATGTGTCAATGAAAGTGTTTATTTGTGGGTCTAAATATGTGAAAAAATATCGTCAGAGGTCCAATTGTTAAATGTCTTGTTAGGCCAAGCAAACTTGCGATTTATACCACAAGAAAATAAAAGAGTGAGCAAAATGTTTGCAATAGTTTGCAAGCAATTTTGTTACATTTAGTAAAATCTAGGATTTTAATTGATTATCACTATTATAGATGAATGCATGATTTGTCATCGTTTAAGGCAATTTAGTGTCTAAATAAGACTCTTTGTGATGTTGTTGAAGAGGAGTTGGATTGTTCTTTTTTTTTGAAAATAATGATTTTTATTGCTCTTATATTAATAGTGTTGTTTGGTATTGTGTGGTACTTATTTCATTTTTGTGAATTGTAATAAAAGGGGTTAAAATAAAAATCTCTCTCTCTCTCCCTCTCTCTCTCCTCCTCCCTCTCTCTCTCTCTCTCCTCCTCCCTCTCTCTCTCTCTCCTCTCTCTCTCTCTCTCTCTCTCCCTCCTCCTCTCTCTCTCTCTCTCTCTCTCTCGCTCTCTCTCTCTCTCTCCTCCCTCTCTCTCTCTCTCCTCTCCTCCTCCCTCTCTCATTAAAACAGTGAGCTCCGGCTTCTAATTAAATCCCACTTGAAAAGTCTGAAAAGTCAAACTGATTCAAATTTGCATTTCTGAATAGGGTATGTTGCTTAAAGGGATTAATAAATTGGCCAAAAAAACGCCTCTCTCTAAACCACACCATCATAGCTCATATAACGAACACGAGGAATACGACCCCCCCCCCCCCCCCCCCCCAAAAAAAAAAATAATCACACAACTCTCTGATTGCCTTAATATTCTGTGTTTTTGTTGAAGCAAAATGCAGAATAAATAACGTCAAACTCAACATGCACCGCTAAACATTTAGAACAATATTACTTCATATAGCATTGGAGCCGTTCCTACAGTTCGGTGGGTTTTATGTCCTCATGAAACAGTACTGCATATTTCACATACAGTGTTGATCAACTTTTATATCACATTGGTTTTCATGCAATAGATGTACTACTCCAGTTAACATAACCCCATAATGACTATACTATACAAATAATAAAGTTAAAGCACTTAATTCCCAGGTCCTCAATTCTTTTTTCTCAACTTCACTTTAAAATGAAGGTTACATTCTGACAGCTTTCTATCAGAACCAGCATTAACTTCTGGAGCAGTTTGAGCTCCAGTAGCTCGTCTGTTTGATC
>NC_090178.1:50095965-50188465 GCF_024679245.1 Pseudorasbora parva
GATCAAGATGTTTGGTCTGGAAACTCACCATTGGCAGCTCAATCTGAGGGGCGGATAAACGGCTGTCTGTCAAACTCACTCTGCACGCGATAGGATAGCGCTACAACCAACCAGAGCAACGAAGGTGAAGCAGAGCTGACTGATTAAACATTCGCCGTATCCGGTCGGCTAAACTCAGAACACATCTTCCCTTCTTAAAGCTACACTGTGTAACTTTTTTAGTTTATTCTTAGCTAAAAACACTTAGTTCTTTAAAAAATATATGTGCTCATTAATGTATATTAGAGTCGTGGTCAAAGCTGATTCGACAGACCGCCGTTCGCCAGTTTCTGTGTTTACTAGAAGCACGCAAACGCAACTCGGCCGCCGTCATTATGTTAAGCCCCGCCCACCGACTCTATTCACGATGTGATTGGCCAGACCAGAGTTTGCCGTTTACAGCTCAGAAGGGTATTGAGAGTTGCTAGACGACAGGCAGATTAGATTTGCTGTCGCTAGGGTGCGTCTAGATTTCTAGGCTAGATAATCAGTCTTTTGTCTTCCTGATCTATAAGCAACATCGTCAGTGATTCGATGAGCATCTATGGGTCTGATTGGCACTGATATGATGATAGGATTAGGCACTGAAATGTATGGGGTGTGTCCCTTTTACCTATACAACAGTAGCCTTCCTTTGTTTACATTGTCTCCTCCTCTACTGTGTAAAAATCCTCCTGAAATATGGATCAGTTACTGTTTAGAATTAGACTTGGACGACTGCAGCCACAGACGGCACGTGCTTTTCTCAATAAAGAGGAACGCCTGCCCCAAATATATACCAAAGGCCTCCTGGGCCCGGTTCTTCAAAAGAAAAAACAGATTACATAATCGGATCAGATCACGTAATCCAATCTGGGTTTTGATCCGGATCAAACCTTTAGTTTGGGTTTTTCAGAACTTTTTTGTAGGATTTGGATCACGTTGATCCAAAAAATCTGGATTAAACTGATCCCATCAGAAGGCTGGATTCAGCGTGGATTTCATGCCCAAAATGTAATGAAAACTTAAAAAAATATATTTGGATCATGCAGTATCTTACAAGATATCTTATTTATCCATAAGGTTTTAATTTGATTTGTTCATCCGTCAGTGATTAGGTACTGTAAAAAATTCTTTAGAAAATAAAGTTCCCTAGTTGCTTTAAAATGTTGAGTTAATACAATGAACATTTTTTGAGATTCGACAACCTTTATTAAAATATTATAATAAGATTGTGTAAGCATATTGGGTAATTGTGTGTTTTATTTGTGATGACGCAGCCAAATTGTGCTATTTTCATGATTTATCACGTGTGGTTCAGATACAATATATTCTGAGTTTCTATTTATTAGAACAAATTTCCTTCATTGTATCAACTCACATCTTTAATTTCAATAAACTCAAAATTTTAAGGCAACCAGGTTACTTACTTTTTTAAGGTAAACCAACAATTTTTTTTTTTTTTACAGTGGGCTTTAGCGTAGTCAGCCTTTAGGGACAGGCCTACAGCAGAGTAGAAAGAGTTTGGCCGCATAAAATAATCCCCAAACAACTGTCAAAATTGACCAAAAACAATACATTTTATTCTATATATTTGATTTAATATACTAATTTAATTCACCATAATCGAAAATATTTTAGTTTTTAGAATATTTATTAGTGATGCATGCAATGACTACAGTACATCTACACTTGATCCTCGTTCTAAATCTCCTCAGTGTTTGTCGGTCTCAGATGGGCGGACTGCTGGGAGAGGATGGGGTGGGCTTTATTTTGTTTTTAATGTGTATGTTTTCATTTCAAATAAAAATAAACGTATATTGACCCACACTGGCTGTTCTACGTGTTGCTCTTTACATATCTATAGTTGTGATTTCCTATCCTGTGTGAGCACTGGTTATCCACATCTGGTGATCCTGTAAAGTTCCTATATCCGGATCAGATTGATCCAATCCGATGTTGCTTTAAAAAAACTGGCTCTAAAATTAAATTGGATTACGAGATCACGGATCGCAAAAAAGGACGACTAAATCCGGATCAATTTTATCCAGATTAAACCTTTTAAAAAACCGGGCCCTGGGTGTACAAACCATTGATCCATTAATATAAATAATTTAAAAAACGGTATAATTCAATATGAAGTCTTCTTTGCTTTTTGCTCATCATTTCTTTGTATGCCAGTCTGGACAAAAACTGTCACACAAGCTGTCATGTTGCATCGCGTTATTATCACAAATAAAACAACGGAGCACACAAACACCAGTAACATGTTTAATTAATGATATAAGGGCAGCGCCCCCTGCAGGCCACCGCGCGCACTGCACAGACACACTAGCGCTCGCGCGCTTCACATTCGCACCAGTGTAGTGCGCGGTAGTGCGTCATCCGGGTATTGAGTGCGTGCAGAGACCGCGCTATAATGCACACTAGGCAGGTTGCGTAGGGTGAATGTGCGCCGCTCCCGCACGCCGTGAACGCGGAGTCTGTGCGCCGAGGTGTGTGTTCCTCTGACCGGAGCTCGAGATGGACCGAAGCGCGGTGGTTAAAGTCGGCGCGGTGGCGAGCGCCACGGTGTGCGCGCTGTTCGGCGGAGTCGTGCTCGCGCAGTACATGCTCACCAAAAAGCAGAGAGCGGGCAAGAAAACCAAGATAATCGAGATGGTGAGCGCGCATTTATACTTTCTCTCTGTGTGTCATGGCGTTCAGGGAGCGAGCGGATAAATTAACCGAGAGTTAAAAGCTGTCTGTCCGGTTGTCCTTTTTTGTGTGTCTGTAATGAATGTAATGATGATCTCGTAACTAAAGGCTCCAGAGATCAGCCATCATGGGCCCCGCGCGCGCCTCTGACGTCACTGCTGACGTAGGGCTGTAGAGGTCATTCAGCGCTCCGGATGTCTGCCTACTCGGAGTTAATAGTACTATCTCTTGTGTTTTATAGTGTGACTTTCAGTCGAACACCCATACTTCATGTGTAAACTTATTTGAAAGACTCAACTTTAGAACTACAATCCCATGAAGCATTGCGAATGACATAATCAAAACAAAAACTACAGTTAAACACAAAGCTGTTGATATGCATATAGAAATCGGAGCAGTTTGAGAGCTTCGTGGGAGTGGGTGGGGCTAGTTGCGTGATTTGAGTCTCTGATTGGTGGAGATTTTTGCAGGATCATGGGTAATGTAGTTTTTACTGGAGACTGTTAAACACGAAGACTTACAAAAAATACATTGAAACAATGCAGACTGATGGCTAACAGAGGCGTTTAGCATCGGTTAACAACCTCGGACCGGGAAGAGAGTTGCAGTAATGTCAGATTTGGGAAAGTTAATGTGTTTTTGAACAGTAAAGCATGAAACCCTATTCTAGATGTTTGCTTGTTTTGATTCTCTGATTGGTGGAGATTTTTGCAGGGTCGTGGGTAGTGTAGTTTTTACTGGGAATTCTGTTAAACACGATTATTTACTCTGGATAAATGCACCATAATGTGTTTTATAGAGTCACTTTCAGTCATGTGTAAACTTATTTGAAAGCCTGTGTACTGAATGGCTTTAGAACTACAATCCCATGAAGCATTGCGAATGACATAATCAAAACAAAAACATTGAAATGTTGAAATGTATAACGAATTATGAGCAGTTTGAGAGCGACTTGATTACATCGTTAGCAGTGCTTCATGGGAGTGTGTAGGGCTGGGCGATATGGCCCCCCCAAAAAATCCCCGATTTTTTCACTAAAAATTCGATTTACGATTTAAAACGATTTTTTTCCCCCTCCTACTTAAAATCAATCTGCAGATGACAAAGAAATTGTTCAAAACAAGTTTTAACTTTATTTTGTTTAGGTAAAATTAAATATTTGCGGCTTGGTAGAAGTGCCTACCTGGGGTGCAAAACTTTCAGCATGTGAATAACCCAGACCACTGCACAGTATAAATGGGCACCATATCTTTTGCAATATACAGTATTCATATCAAAGGTTTACTAATTGATATGCAGATCAAATTAACTTTTATTTTTCAATAGTCTCACACTGAACTGATCGACAGCTTCAGTGATTATTAAAGGAGCTCTTTACTTTACTGTAATTTAGTCACAATTTGAAGAAAAGTTTAGTTTTTCCTGAGACTGTGACTTCGTACTTTTCTCCATACATTAGGGAGTGAAAATCGCTAATAAATCAATAAGTGCTCTTCTGCTGGTTATAGTGGTGGGCATTTCATATCTTTTTTAAAATAAAAATGCTACAAAATGGATTACACATTTAAAAAAAATAAACTAAAAAAAACATTCCACTATTTCTTTCACAAGACCCCCTTTAAACTTTTAGTTTTACAAACCATCACATTAAAAATAACCTTACAATCGGATATTTAGAGCTTTGAAGTGCTGGAAATAAGTGTGAAGCTCTTGAAAACCATTGGAAAGTGCTTGAATTTTAATCTCAAAAGGTTGTACGAATCCTGAGATAAATAATGACAACAACAACATTAAATCCATGTGGTTTTACTACAGTAAATCATGGTGAATGTTGGTGATTTGTGACTGAAACCCCTGACCTTCGCTCAGCTCTGTTTGATCTCATCTGATATCTGTGGTTTATAACAGAATTCTGCCCCGACCGCTTCCACTAGATCACAGTAGCGATGGTGTGTTGATTTAAACGCTCTCTCACTGGATCACCAGCGCTGTGTATCGTGTCTGTCACGAGATTGGCCCGTGTGTGAGCTCGCGCTGCGTTCGTGTCAGCGCAGCTTTAAATGAGTAGGCTATAGCGCCTAGCGCGGTTCCGTTCAGACTTCAAACACACTTTGCAGCGGGGTATTGTTAATTGTTCTGTGAAAAACTGAATGTTGAAGCTATCCTTGTTGTTTGTGTACCTCTGTGGCAAACGCGCGCGGGGAGTGCTGAGCCATTACGGGAGCCCAGAGGGGAGCGTCGGCGGATTTTAAAGAGAAAACCGATGTTCATTCACAAAAATCGTCGTAAACTAAAAACTCGAATTAATCCATAAAATCGATTTATCGCCCAGCCCTAGGAGTGTGCGGGGCTAGTTGCTTGATATGAGTCTCTGATTGGTGGAGATTTTTGCAGGATCATGGGTAGTGTTAGCCTGGATGCCAGCCGAACTTAGCCCCGCCCACAAACATTTTAGGTCGGGCAATTCGGTCTGGCCTTGCTCCATAGAGGAGTAATTATCCCTGAACAGAAACTGTTCGGACCAATGAGATCATCAGGGCGGGCTTTAGCCGATGACGGACAGATGATCAACAGAAACTGACCAATGAGATCATCAGGGCGGGCTTTAGCCGATGACGGACAGATGATCAACAGAAACTGACCAATGAGATCATCAGGGCGGGCTTTAGCCGATGACGGACAGATGATCAACAGAAACTGACCAATGAGATCATCAGGGCGGGCTTTAGCCGATGACAGACAGATGATCAACAGTAACTGACCAATGAGATCATCAGGGCGGGCTTTAGCCGATGACGGACAGATGATCAACAGTAGCTGACCAATGAGATCATCAGGGCGGGCTTTAGCCGATGACGGACAGATGATCAACAGAATCTGACCAATGAGATCATCAGGGCGGGCTTTAGCCGATGACGGACAGATGATCGACAGAGACTGACCAATGAGATCATCAGGGCGGGCTTTAGCCGATGACGGACAGATGATCAACAGAGACTGACCAATGAGATCATCAGGGTGGGCTTTAGCCGATGACGGACAGATGATCAACAGAGACTGACCAATGAGATCATCAGGGCGGGCTTTAGCCGATGACGGACAGATGATCAACAGTAACTGACCAATGAGATCATCAGGGCGGGCTTTAGCCGATGACGGACAGATGATCAACAGCAACGTAATCATCACGTCATCAAAGGGGCTTGGGTTATATTTACTCGAATCCTAAACGGAGAGCGTGTTCGTATCTGCATCAGCTTCACTATTTCTCTCAGTAATGATGATCATGTTGGGTAAGTGCTCTGTGTATCATTAAATTATTTTACAACTCTAGCAAAGATCGTGTATTCCAGCCTGATTTCAGCGCGCGTGCAGACAGGGTTGCCAAGTTTTTACAACAAAACGCGGCAACTACTAGCCCTAAACATTAGCTTCTCAGGGGTTCTCTGGGGAAAAATGGTGTTTGGGGGGTAAAATGTGTGTTATTTTGGCAAGGTTGCTGCTAAAATTCGCACTCCAGGGTCTATATATCGCATAATAGTCGCTTACACCCGCAGACATAGAAAAGAACCGGCGGAAAAAACGCGGACTTGGCATCACAGTGCAGTTGAGCTCTGTTGACATTTGACAAGTAACGTTATGCGTGGCTCCGCTGCTCTGATTGGTTGTAGGTCTGTCCAATCGAGGGCTTTTCTGGTTGGGTTGAAACACGCCCCATAATCACAGCCCAATGAGCATCAGACTCATATTCTGACTAGAGTTCAGTATGACCACGTCAGGCTAGGGTAGTGGAGTTCTTTATTAGGAATTCTGTTAAACACTATAATTTACAAAAATAAGTTGAAACAATGCAGACTGACGGCTAACAGAGACGTATAGCATCAATTAACAACCTCGGACTGGGAGGAGAGTTGCAGTAATGTCAAATATGTAATGACGTAGGGCTGTAGAGGTCTACGTTTTTTTATTTTGAGCATTCAAGCATGAAGAGCCCCAAAACAAGAAGACTTTGAAAAAGGGCATGATATATCTTCTTTAAGATCTCTTACACTGTAAAAAATGCTCTTCTTACTCAGTATTTGTGTCTTGTTTCTAGTCTTACATCTAAAAATTCTAACATTAAGAAACATTTACTAGACAAGGACAAATTATTGAAGAAAAAGAGAAAAATAATCTTAATTCAAACACAAAACACATTATTTTTCTCACCCCATTGGCAGATTATTTATCTTATTTAAAGCAAAAACTCTCTTCATTTTGAGTTATTTTCCCCAAAACAAGACAATCATTTGTACTTGTCTAGTAATGTTAGAATTTTTAGAAATTCTTACTTTCTAAGTAAGAAAAGCATTTTTTTGCAGTGTACCTCTTGAGCCCCTTTCACACTGCACGTCGGACCCGTGATATTCCCGGAGCATTGCCGGGTCTCCTTCTGTGTGAAAGCAACCACGTCCCGGGATTGATTACCGAATTCGACCCGGGTCGGGGACCTAGTAATATTGCGGGGTTCGACCCGGGACGAGCGCCGTGTGAACAAAAGCCGAAACTAATGCTGCAGCGTGTGCGTAGTTATCGTGCGACTCCTAGAGCTTGTTTCTTCAATAACACACCCCTGCAGTGCCAGAAGAGCTCGTCTGTGTTTTAAACGCAGAGAGTGTTCGGATACAAAAGAAACTAAAATTAAACAAGCAGAAATGAGCGCAAACTGGACACAAGTCGAGACCGCGGAGCTCCTTACTATCCGCGCTGAAGCGGAGATCGCTCGCCGTTATACGTCACATCAGGATGTCACGTGTCGACTCGACCCGGGACCGTTACGGGTTGTGTGTGAAAGCGCACATATTACGGTATTTCGCTGGAAGTGTAAATGGACCAAATCTAGCGGCCCGGGAACAAATGCCGCGTCGCATAATCCGTGTATTTGCCGGAATCGCAGTGGGAAAGGGGCTTTTGTTTCAGACAGACATGCTTTATTTAGTCAGGCATAGTGACTTGAACAGAAGAAACCTGAACAGACTTGTAGAAGAACACTAAACCTGTTCATGCAGACATTGGGAAATGGAAAGTTTTCTAAAGTGACACAGGAACAGATCACATGCATACAGCACATCAGTGTGTTAATGCTCTGATTAATGACCATATTTCACCTTTGACCCTTGATAGGCTGCCTGTAAACAAAATTACAAATGTACAGAAAGATAATGTACATGCATTGAAACAATCAGTGTGTGTGTGTGTGTGTGTGTGTATTAGAGCCAGCGGGCCAGATTGTGTGTTATCATCAGAAGCTCAGGGCAAGTCTCCGCATGCTCTGCTGTCTCCATCATCCGCTGAGAGGAGTCGGCTAATCCCACGCTGAGCTCTGCTTATCGCTCCGCTGTCTGACGTGCTGGAATAACTCACAGCGTGATAATAGAGCGCTCGAACCCTGGCCTTATTGACCCACTCACACACACACACACACACACACGGTCCACTCATACCAGACTCAACCTCAGCACAATACACTTCTGTTATTAATGAGAGAGAGAGAGAGAGAGAGAGAGAGAGAGAGAGAGAGTGTGTGTGTGTGTGTGTGTGTGTGTGTGTGTGTGTGTGTGTGTGTGTGTGTGTGTGTGTGTGTGTGTGTGTGTGTGTACTTGTTTATATTACATTGTGTTACCACATGTCCCCACATTGTAAATAGATAAACAGACTAAATTATGTTTTTTTTGAAAATGTAAAAATGCAGAATGTTTCCAGTGATGGGTAGGTTTAGGGTGTGTGTGTGTGTGTGTGATGGGTAGGTTTAGGGAGTGTGAGTGTGTATGTTTGTGAGTGTGTATGTTAGTGAGTGAGAGTGTGTATGTTTTTTGAGTGTGTATGTTAGTGAGTGAGAGTGTGTATGTTAGTGAGTGTGAGTGTGTATGTTTGTGAGTGAGAGTGTGTATGTTAGTGAGTGAGAGTGTGTATGTTTGTGAGTGAGAGTGTGTATGTTAGTGAGTGAGAGTGTGTATGTTTGTGAGTGTGAGTGTGTATGTTTGTGAGTGAGAGTGTGTATGTTTGTGAGTGAGAGTGTGTATGTTAGTGAGTGAGAGTGTGTATGTTAGTGAGTGAGAGTGTGTATGTTAGTGAGTGTGAGTGTGTATGTTTGTGAGTGTGAGTGTGTATGTTTGTGAGTGAGAGTGTGTATGTTTGTGAGTGAGAGTGTGTATGTTAGTGAGTGAGAGTGTGTATGTTAGTGAGTGAGAGTGTGTATGTTTGTGAGTGAGAGTGTGTATGTTTGTGAGTGAGAGTGTGTATGTTAGTGAGTGAGAGTGTGTATGTTAGTGAGTGAGAGTGTGTATGTTTGTGAGTGTGAGTGTGTATGTTTGTGAGTGTGTATGTTTGTGAGTGAGAGTGTGTATGTTTGTGAGTGAGAGTGTGTATGTTAGTGAGTGAGAGTGTGTATGTTTGTGAGTGTGAGTGTGTATGTTTGTGAGTGTGAGTGTGTATGTTTCTGAGTGTGAGTGTGTATGTTAGTGAGTGAGAGTGTGTATGTTAGTGAGTGAGAGTGTGTATGTTAGTGAGTGAGAGTGTGTATGTTTGTGAGTGAGAGTGTGTATGTTTGTGAGTGTGTGTGTGTATGTTTGTGAGTGTGTGTGTGTATGTTTGTGAGTGTGTGTGTGTATGTTTGTGAGTGTGTGTGTGTATGTTTGTGAGTGTGTGTATGTATGTTTGTGAGTGAGAGTGTGTATGTTTGTGAGTGTGTGTGTGTATGTTTGTGAGTGAGAGTGTGTATGTTTGTGAGTGTGTGTGTGTATGTTTGTGAGTGTGTGTGTGTATGTTTGTGAGTGTGTATGTTAGTGAGTGAGAGTGTGTATGTTAGTGAGTGAGATTGTGTATGTTAGTGAGTGAGAGTGTGTATGTTAGTGAGTGAGAGTGTGTATGTTAGTGAGTGAGAGTGTGTATGTTTGTGAGTGTGTATGTTTGTGAGTGTGTATGTTAGTGAGTGTGTGTGTGTGTGTGTGTGTGTGTGTGTGTGTGTGTGTGTGTGTGTGTGTGTGTGTGTGTGTGTGTGTGTGTTTAAGAAGGCTGTGTGTCATGTGACTCCCTGCGGGGGTCAGATTAGGGGGTGTGGTCCGGTCTAGGGCAGCACTATATGAGCCCGAGTCAGACAGGACTGGCTTTCTTCTGTTGGACGCAGCGCTGCCTGAGGACGAGGTATGACAGCAGAGTTATCATCTTTACTCCAGTTATATCATGTTTACTCGTGCAGTCGAGCTGTTATCATCTTTACTCCAGTTATATCATGTTTACTCGTGCAGTCGAGCTGTTATCATCTTTACTCCAGTTATATCACATGTTTACTTGTGCAGTCGAGCTGTTATATCATGTTTCAGATGATAAATCATAAGTGGGTGTTTGGCATGCGTGTGTTATTCTGAGTGGCATGTGAATGTTAAGCAGGATCTGATTAATAAGCGCTCGTCTGCTGGACTTTTATTAGTTTCAGAACCGCACAATCTCTCTTGTGCAGGCTTGTAAACACAGGATCTGATTACCGTCTGCAGGGGGTTGTGGGTAATTTTGAGATCACTGTATTTATGGAGTAAAGGCGCGGAGGGACACGTCAGAATCACAGGATAATCTGTTTATGCAACTACAACAACTATTACCAACATTAATGCTCACTCAAATAAAGCTGAAATCAATTAGAAATATTAGTTGAAAAAATGTAAATGTTGCCTTGGCAATAAGCTAAATATGTTGAAGCACAAAAGTAACTTAATAATAAATAAACATTACAATAATGAAAGAAGAAGCACAGACCAGAATTACTAAGAATTGAACTCAAATTTACATGAAAGCTAAAAATATAATCAAACTAAAATAACACTGCAAAGCATTAAAAAGACATTAATTATGATTAAAATGCATTGCAGCGCTTTTAAATAACTCTGAAGACTGTATTTTGATTGAGCTTTGCTTCTGGCTCCTCCCCCTGTAGTGACATCAGCACAGAGGGGCGGGGCCAGGGGCGGGTCTGCATCTCATTGGCTGCATGTGTTTGTGCAGATCTGTTACATATGTCATATCTTGGGGAAAAAGAAGGTATTTAATGGAAACTAAAATGTAAAATTTCACATGAAATGGTAATAAAGTTAAGATGAAAAGGGTCTATTTTCACCAAAAGCTATGCAGAAATTTGTGGGTAAACCACTTCTTGCAAATTTAGAAAAAAATTCAGTCCAAAACCCAAAACAATAAATACAATACAGGATAAAATAAGTGGATAATTGTTTAAAATGACTAAATTGTGATTAAAAAGTATCAGTTGGTGAAAATATTGTCCTTAAACTTTGCAAGTTTATAATTTATTATAAACTTGGGTTATAACATTCTGTGTTACTGAATTTATCATTTCAAAAGCATTTCAGAATAGGGTCATTTCTGTCAAATTAACCACATGTTGGGGACTTCCCCGGCTCAGATATTTCATTTTTCTTAAGACAAGCATGTTCTATGCAATGTTTTAATAGAAAAAAAAAACAGATACATTTCTACTCCCATATATTAGATATCACCTCTCAGATATTCCTCTTTAAAAGCAGACGGCATCAGCTGTGCAAACTCGCCCACATTTGGCTGATGGCCACTGAGACTGTGTGCAGTTTACTCATGAAGCCTCTGGCTCCTCCCCCTGCCGTGACATCAGCACAGAGGGGCGGGGCCAGTGAAAGGACTGCATCTCATTGGCTGCGTGTGTTTATGCAGATGCCGGAGTTTGAGAAGAGCACCGTTCACATCAGAGACCCGGAGCGGGTGGAGCAGATCATCTGCAGCCTCATTAAAGGTGGAGCGGCCAAACTACAGGTACAGGAGCGCTCATTATAACGCTTAACACAGCGGTGTGTGTGACGGGAACGCTCATTATAACGCTTAACACAGCGGTGTGTGTGACAGGAACGCTCATTATAACGCTTTACACAGCGGTGTGTGTGACAGGAACGCTCATTATAACGCTTTACACAGCGGTGTGTGTGACAGGAACGCTCATTATAACGCTTTACACAGCGGTGTGTGTGACAGGAACGCTCATTATAACGCTTTACACAGCTGTGTGTGAGACAGGAACACTCATTATAACGCTTTACACAGCGGTGTGTGTGACGGGAACGCTCATTATAACGCTTTACACAGCGGTGTGTGTGACGGGAACGCTCATTATAACGCTTAACACAGCGGTGTGTGTGACGGGAACGCTCATTATAACGCTTAACACAGCGGTGTGTGTGACAGGAACGCTCATTATAACGCTTTACACAGCGGTGTGTGTGACGGGAACGCTCATTATAACGCTTAACACAGCGGTGTGTGTGACAGGAACGCTCATTATAACGCTTTACACAGCGGTGTGTGTGACAGGAACGCTCATTATAACGCTTTACACAGCGGTGTGTGTGACAGGAACGCTCATTATAACGCTTTACACAGCGGTGTGTGTGACGGGAACGCTCATTATAACGCTTTACACAGCTGTGTGTGTGACAGGAACGCTCATTATAACGCTTTACACAGCGGTGTGTGTGACGGGAACGCTCATTATAACGCTTTACACAGCGGTGTGTGTGACGGGAACGCTCATTATAACGCTTTACACAGCGGTGTGTGTGACGGGAACGCTCATTATAACGCTTTACACAGCGGTGTGTGTGACAGGAACGCTCATTATAACGCTTTACACAGCGGTGTGTGTGACGGGAACGCTCATTATAACGCTTTACACAGCGGTGTGTGTGACGGGAACGCTCATTATAACGCTTTACACAGCGGTGTGTGTGACAGGAACGCTCATTATAACGCTTTACACAGCGGTGTGTGTGACAGGAACGCTCATTATAACGCTTTACACAGCGGTGTGTGAGACAGGAACGCTCATTATAACGCTTTACAAAGCGGTGTGTGTGACAGGAACGCTCATTATAACGCTTTACACAGCGGTGTGTGTGAGACAGGAACGCTCATTATAACGCTTTACACAGCGGTGTGTGTGAGACAGGAACGCTCATTATAACGCTTTACACAGCGGTGTGTGTGACAGGAACGCTCATTATAACGCTTTACACAGCGGTGTGTGTGACAGGAACGCTCATTATAACGCTTTACACAGCGGTGTGTGTGACGGGAACGCTCATTATAACGCTTTACACAGCGGTGTGTGTGACGGGAACGCTCATTATAACGCTTTACACAGCGGTGTGTGTGACAGGAACGCTCATTATAACGCTTTACACAGCGGTGTGTGTGACGGGAACGCTCATTATAACGCTTTACACAGCGGTGTGTGTGACGGGAACGCTCATTATAACGCTTTACACAGCGGTGTGTGTGACGGGAACGCTCATTATAACGCTTTACACAGCGGTGTGTGTGACTGGAACGCTCATTATAACGCTTTACACAGCGGTGTGTGTGACCGGAACGCTCATTATAACGCTTTACACAGCGGTGTGTGTGACGGGAACGCTCATTATAACGCTTTACACAGCGGTGTGTGTGACAGGAACGCTCATTATAACGCTTTACACAGCGGTGTGTGTGACGGGAACGCTCATTATAACGCTTTACACAGCGGTGTGTGTGACAGGAACGCTCATTATAACGCTTTACACAGCGGTGTGTGTGACGGGAACGCTCATTATAACGCTTTACACAGCGGTGTGTGTGACGGGAACGCTCATTATAACGCTTTACACAGCGGTGTGTGTGACGGGAACGCTCATTATAACGCTTTACACAGCGGTGTGTGTGACGGGAACGCTCATTATAACGCTTTACACAGCGGTGTGTGTGACGGGAACGCTCATTATAACGCTTTACACAGCGGTGTGTGTGACGGGAACGCTCATTATAACGCTTTACACAGCGGTGTGTGTGACGGGAACGCTCATTATAACGCTTTACACAGCGGTGTGTGTGACGGGAACGCTCATTATAACGCTTTACACAGCGGTGTGTGTGACCGGGAACGCTCATTATAACGCTTTACACAGCGGTGTGTGTGACGGGAACGCTCATTATAACGCTTTACACAGCGGTGTGTGTGACAGGAACGCTCATTATAACGCTTTACACAGCGGTGTGTGTGACGGGAACGCTCATTATAACGCTTTACACAGCGGTGTGTGACAGGAACGCTCATTATAACGCTTTACACAGCGGTGTGTGTGACGGGAACGCTCATTATAACGCTTTACACAGCGGTGTGTGTGACGGGAACGCTCATTATAACGCTTTACACAGCGGTGTGTGTGACGGGAACGCTCATTATAACGCTTTACACAGCGGTGTGTGTGACGGGAACGCTCATTATAACGCTTTACACAGCGGTGTGTGTGACGGGAACGCTCATTATAACGCTTTACACAGCGGTGTGTGTGACGGGAACGCTCATTATAACGCTTTACACAGCGGTGTGTGTGACGGGAACGCTCATTATAACGCTTTACACAGCGGTGTGTGTGACAGGAACGCTCATTATAACGCTTTACACAGCGGTGTGTGTGACGGGAACGCTCATTATAACGCTTTACACAGCGGTGTGTGTGACAGGAACGCTCATTATAACGCTTTACACAGCGGTGTGTGTGACGGGAACGCTCATTATAACGCTTTACACAGCGGTGTGTGTGACGGGAACGCTCATTATAACGCTTTACACAGCGGTGTGTGAGACGGGAACGCTCATTATAACGCTTTACACAGCGGTGTGTGTGACGGGAACGCTCATTATAACACTTTACACAGCGGTGTGTGAGACGGGAACGCTCATTATAACGCTTTACACAGCGGTGTGTGTGACAGGAACGCGCTCATTATAACGCTTTACACAGCGGTGTGTGAGACAGGAACGCTCATTATAACGCTTTACACAGCGGTGTGTGTGACGGGAACGCTCATTATAACGCTTTACACAGCGGTGTGTGTGACAGGAACGCTCATTATAACGCTTTATACAGCGGTGTGTGTGACGGGAACGCTCATTATAACGCTTTACACAGCGGTGTGTGTGACGGGAACGCTCATTATAACGCTTTATACAGCGGTGTGTGTGACAGGAAAGCTCATTATAACACTTTACACAGCGGTGTGTGTGACGGGAACGCTCATTATAACGCTTTACACAGCGGTGTGTGTGACGGGAACGCTCATTATAACGCTTTACACAGCGGTGTGTGTGACGGGAACGCTCATTATAACGCTTTACACAGCGGTGTGTGTGATGGGAACGCTCATTATAACGCTTTACACAGCGGTGTGTGTGACAGGAACGCTCATTATAACGCTTTACACAGCGGTGTGTGTGACAGGAACGCTCATTATAACGCTTTACACAGCGGTGTGTGAGACGGGAACGCTCATTATAACGCTTTACACAGCGGTGTGTGTGACGGGAACGCTCATTATAACGCTTTACACAGCGGTGTGTGTGACGGGAACGCTCATTATAACGCTTTACACAGCGGTGTGTGTGACGGGAACGCTCATTATAACGCTTTACACAGCTGTGTGTGTGACGGGAACGCTCATTATAACGCTTTACACAGCGGTGTGTGACAGGAACGCTCATTATAACGCTTTACACAGCGGTGTGTGTGACGGGAACGCTCATTATAACGCTTTACACAGCGGTGTGTGTGACGGGAACGCTCATTATAACGCTTTACACAGCGGTGTGTGTGACGGGAACGCTCATTATAACGCTTTACACAGCGGTGTGTGTGACAGGAACGCTCATTATAACGCTTTACACAGCGGTGTGTGTGACGGGAACGCTCATTATAACGCTTTACACAGCGGTGTGTTTGACGGGAACGCTCATTATAACGCTTTACACAGCGGTGTGTGTGACGGGAACGCTCATTATAACGCTTTACACAGCGGTGTGTGTGACGGGAACGCTCATTATAACGCTTTACACAGCGGTGTGTGTGACAGGAACGCTCATTATAACGCTTTACACAGCGGTGTGTGTGACGGGAACGCTCATTATAACGCTTTACACAGCGGTGTGTGTGACGGGAACGCTCATTATAACGCTTAACACAGCGGTGTGTGTGACGGGAACGCTCATTATAACGCTTTACACAGCGGTGTGTGTGACAGGAACGCTCATTATAACGCTTTACACAGCGGTGTGTGTGACGGGAACGCTCATTATAACGCTTTACACAGCGGTGTGTGTGACGGGAACGCTCATTATAACGCTTTACACAGCGGTGTGTGTGACGGGAACGCTCAGGCCATCCTTAAAAATATTTTGGTTTGCAGTAACAGTAAAAAAAAATTAAAAAAGGGTCGGTAGGTAGGTCTATATTTTTTTTTTCAAATTTTAATACAAAAAAAAATGTACATTTTTGGTGATGGTGATTACGTAGGTATGAATTTAAACAAATTGGCATATCGTGACATCATCACTGACTGGGTCTTCAAGCCGTGCCTTCGGGCGTGTAGGCTAATTGCAGGCTATATAGACAACAAACAAATTGAAATATTTGTCAAAAACATGTTTATTGCATAAATTTCAGGTGCATTCTTTAAGAAAAGGGTCCAAACACCAGCTAGCTGTCATTGACTCAAAGCTGTCAACCCTCCCTTTTTTTCCGGGTTTCTCACGTATTTTAGCTCTTTTCCCGCTGTCTTCCCGTTTTAGTATTTTCCCGTGATATGTTTCTTATTTTTATGCTCGATTGTGTTAACTCAGAACACGCAACTATCTGTGTCTCTGAAGTGGCTTGCACTTCTTGCCAGACCAACGCATCTGGTGATATAGACTAGTGCATTTGAATATTAAAAAGCAAAAAGTTGTTTTTATGAATTCAATTAATTAAGTAGCTATAACCAGCTATTCAATCAAGAGCAGTGAGTGAGTCCTTATCTTTTGTTTGACAGACAGCAGTAAAGGCTACTGCCCCTTTAAGACCTAATACAGAGATATGCATCGTCTTTCTCAACTGTATAAAGTTCTCTTAAGGGATATAGACTGTCTGATGGATACTCATCAAGATCGACATGTTGACATACTTTTTGTGTGAGTTTATCCGTTCAAACACAAGACTTGAAAGAACTCAATATTTGCGCGCTGCGCACAGAGACAGATCTTCTCTCACTGCAGAGGGTTCTCATTCGCGTCTTCTGGCGAATATACTGAGTGATGATGGCGAAAATGACTGGTCATACGGCAGCACTCGCATGCATTGAACACAGTTTACAAATATAGACCGTTTTGCCCATGTTTTCTTTTATTATCGCTGTTGTAGTGCACGTGTATCCATCGACAGAACCGCACATAAAGCATTATTTTTCAAGTTACAACCAGTGCCGCCGCTCCCACCATGCACTGGGGTCGAGCAGAACACACGCTACCCATAGCAACGCGTTATGACAACGACATTTCAGACTGACAGAGACAAGATAAACGGCTTTTCCGCCATTTGTTACTGTTTTGTACACGTTGTTATATTAATTATAATTCAAAATCTGTTTTATTCGCCACAATATAGTAATGATAAATGTTGAGAGCGGCACTTTTGATTCATTTTCAAAAAGGACAGGGGCTCAAACTAAGCCCTCCCTTCTGCAGTGCACTTGCCCGGTGTGTGTAACGTGTCCATGGTCCTGACTCCTGTCACACGGCGAAATCTCCGACAGGGCTTTAACAGTCTAACGTTACAGTGAATGAGAGTATGAGCCGAGCCGAAACGAACGCACGTGCAGGCCATGGTGTGACATCCGTTAACCATAGTGTAAACATAGATGACGTCACAGGTTTTTCTATAAACGAAAGAACGTAGCCTTCGTTTGTATGGCCCAGGCAATTTATACATTTATAATACTTACTAAAATATAATTCATATTATTTTATTACTGTTGTATTAGTTGTTTGAAAAGTAAAAAAAGAAATTGGTCGGTCTTAAAGCCAATTTACAACCGGCAAGTCGGTCGGACTAAAAGGAAAAAAAAATAAAAAATTGAGTCGGCCCTAAATTGACAGGGTCGGTCGGGTTACGGCAAACAAGAATATTTTTAAGGATGGCCTCATTATAACGCTTTACACAGCGGTGTGTGAGACGGGAACGCTCATTATAACGCTTTACACAGCGGTGTGTGTGACGGGAACGCTCATTATAACGCTTTACACAGCGGTGTGTGAGACGGGAACGCTCATTATAACGCTTTACACAGCGGTGTGTGTGACGGGAACGCTCATTATAACGCTTTACACAGCGGTGTGTGAGACGGGAACGCTCATTATAACGCTTTACACAGCGGTGTGTGTGACGGGAACGCTCATTATAACGCTTTACACAGCGGTGTGTGTGACGGGAACGCTCATTATAACGCTTTACACAGCGGTGTGTGTGATGGGAACGCTCATTATAACGCTTTACACAGCGGTGTGTGTGATGGGAACGCTCATTATAACGCTTTACACAGCGGTGTGTGAGACAGGAACGCTCATTATAACGCTTTACACAGCGGTGTGTGTGACAGGAACGCTCATTATAACGCTTTACACAGCGGTGTGTGAGACAGGAACGCTCATTATAACGCTTTACACAGCGGTGTGTGAGACAGGAACGCTCATTATAACGCTTTATACAGCGGTGTGTGAGACAGGAACGCTCATTATAACGCTTTACACAGCGGTGTGTGTGACAGGAACGCTCATTATAACGCTTTACACAGCGGTGTGTGAGACAGGAACGCTCATTATAACGCTTTACACAGCGGTGTGTGTGACAGGAACGCTCATTATAACGCTTTACACAGCGGTGTGTGTGACGGGAACGCTCATTATAACGCTTTACACAGCGGTGTGTGTGACGGGAACGCTCATTATAACGCTTTACACAGCGGTGTGTGTGACAGGAACGCTCATTATAACGCTTTACACAGCGGTGTGTGTGACAGGAACGCTCATTATAACGCTTTACACAGCGGTGTGTGTGACAGGAACGCTCATTATAACGCTTTACACAGCGGTGTGTGTGACAGGAACGCTCATTATAACGCTTTACACAGCGGTGTGTGTGACAGGAACGCTCATTATAACGCTTTACACAGCGGTGTGTGTGACAGGAACGCTCATTATAACGCTTTACACAGCGGTGTGTGTGACAGGAACGCTCATTATAACGCTTTACACAGCGGTGTGTGTGACAGGAACGCTCATTATAACGCTTTACACAGCGGTGTGTGAGACAGGAACGCTCATTATAATGCTTTACACAGCGGTGTGTGTGACGGGAACGCTCATTATAACGCTTTACACAGCGGTGTGTGTGACAGGAACGCTCATTATAACGCTTTACACAGCGGTGTGTGTGACGGGAACGCTCATTATAACGCTTTACACAGCGGTGTGTGAGACAGGAACGCTCATTATAACGCTTTACACAGCGGTGTGTGTGACAGGAACGCTCATTATAACGCTTTATACAGCGGTGTGTGTGACGGGAACGCTCATTATAACGCTTTATACAGCGGTGTGTGTGACGGGAACGCTCATTATAACGCTTTACACAGCGGTGTGTGTGACAGGAACGCTCATTATAACGCTTTACACAGCGGTGTGTGTGACAGGAACGCTCATTATAACGCTTTACACAGCGGTGTGTGTGACGGGAACGCTCATTATAACGCTTTACACAGCGGTGTGTGAGACAGGAACACTCATTATAACGCTTTATACAGCGGTGTGTGAGACAGGAACACTCATTATAACGCTTTATACAGCGGTGTGTGTGACGGGAACGCTCATTATAACGCTTTACACAGCGGTGTGTGAGACAGGAACGCTCATTATAACGCTTTATACAGCGGTGTGTGAGACAGGAACACTCATTATAACGCTTTATACAGCGGTGTGTGTGACGGGAACGCTCATTATAACGCTTTACACAGCGGTGTGTGAGACAGGAACACTCATTATAACGCTTTATACAGCGGTGTGTGAGACAGGAACACTCATTATAACGCTTTACACAGCGGTGTGTGTGACGGGAACGCTCATTATAACGCTTTACACAGCGGTGTGTGAGACGGGAACGCTCATTATAACGCTTTATACAGCGGTGTGTGTGACGGGAACGCTCATTATAACGCTTTACACAGCGGTGTGTGAGACAGGAACACTCATTATAACGCTTTATACAGCGGTGTGTGAGACAGGAACACTCATTATAACGCTTTACACAGCGGTGTGTGAGACAGGAACACTCATTATAACGCTTTATAAAGCGGTGTGTGAGACAGGAACACTCATTATAACGCTTTATACATCTGTCTATAACACACATTTAATGTTGCACGACTCCTTCTCTTCTGCAGATCATCACAGACTTTGATATGACGTTAAGCAGGTTTGCTGTCAATGGAAAACGCTGCCCAACATGTCATAGTGAGTACAAAAAACTGGGTAGCACTTTATTTTAAAGGGTTAGTTCGTCCAAAAATGAAATGTCATTAACATAGTGTCATTATGTTCATCTTCACACACAGTCTAAGATATTTTCTATTTAGTCCGAGAGTGTATGCAAGTGTATGCACACTATACTGTCCATGTCCAGAAAGGTACAGAGGTGGACAAAGTACGCAATTTCATTACTTGAGTAAAAGTACTGCTGGTCAAATGTTACTCCGTTACAAGTGAATGTTGTAAAAACAGATTTTTACTGGAGTAAAAGTACATAAGTATTAGTTTTCAAAAGTAAATGTCCTTCTTTATGTCGCCGCATTATTGTATTATAGTTGTATAAATGCACATTATGCCATCATGGTTTAAGCCAGTCAGTGACGCTCCATCTGACACACTAGCAGACGACTAACTTAAACTCATTTAAATACTTGTAGAAAAGTTACAAAGCTCTTTATAAAGCTGCTGTCACTTTAAGGCCGAATGCACGGATCCAATACACTGATACACATCTGATATTCTCACACTGTTCACCTTCACTGAAGACAGAATCAACTTTGTTTATGTGAATATTCCACTAAATGAGCATTTGGACATCCGTCTTCTTCCATTTTGGAAGTAGAGTAAAAAGGACGATATTTGTCTTTCAGATGGAGTGAAGTTAAAGTCATAAGTTTACAGAAAAAAATAATACTCCAGTAAAGCACAGATACTCAAACAGTGAACTTCAGTACAGGACTCGAGTAGATGAGCTGAGGGACTGTCCAGATCTGATTAGAAGCAGGAGAAATGGGCAAGTATTGTCTTCTCTTCCGTGTTCCTCAAATAAAGATTCAAGCGGTTGTGAAGCAGCGTATTGATTCGGATCGCCAATGTCTCGTGATTTCAGCAGTTAGACACGCGATCCGAATCATGAATCAATTCGCTTCTCTTCATTTTTAAATTATTTGGAAATTATTTGGAAAAGCCCAATCAGGGACAGGAGTTGAGAATTAGCACTAGCTATAAACTCTATATGCAGCGCATCATTTGCAGTACTTGTATTGTAGCTATGTCTGTATGCATTGTCCCTGCTAAATAAACTAATAAATAAGATAAAAAAATAACCTTTTGAATCTTTATTTGAGGATTGAACACAAACCCGGAAGAGAAGCCAATGCTGAATAAAGTCGTAGTTTTTGTTATTTTTGGACCCAAATGTATTTTGGATGCTTCAAGAGACTCTAATTAACCCACTGATGTCTCATATGGACTACTGTGATGATGTTTTTATTCCCTTTCTGGACATGGACAGTATAGTGTGCATACACTTGCATACGCTCTCGGACTAAATATAAAATATCTTAAACTGTGTGTGAAGATGAACGGAGGTCTTACGGGTGTGGAGCGACATTAGGGAGACGAGTTAATGACAGAAGATTCATTTCTGGCTGAACTAACCCTTTTAGGGTCCAGAACAAGGCATTCCTTAGGCATTAATTAATTATTAACTTGTTCACAATTAAGCATTACACTGTAAAAAAAAAAAAAAATATATATATATATATATATATAAATAAATAAGTTACCTGGTTGCCTTAATTTCGAGTTCATTGAAATTAAAAAATTGAGTTAATACAATGAAAAACATTTTTGAGAATCAACAACCTTTGAGATTTTGTAAGCATATTGGGTAATTGTGTGTTTTATTTGTGATGACGCAGCCAAATTGTGCTATTTTCATGATTTATCACATTTTTTATGTGGTTCAGATACAATAATATTTTGAGTTTCTATTTATTAAAGCAATTTCCTTCATTGTATCAACTCAAATGTTTAATTTCAATAAACTCAAAGTTTTAAGGCAACCAGGCTACTTACTTTTTAAAAATTTAAACCATTTTTTACAGTGTAGTTAATCACAAACACACTAGGTATTAAGGGTTAACTTCACATTTTAAGGGTCCGGAAATATGCATTAGCTAAACTAGTAATAAATGGTTTGCTTGTTCACAATTATGCATTATGGTAGTTAAGTATTGGACACAATGGTAATTCATTATTAATGTTACATTATAGTAACGGCATATTAGCAATTATTTACAACTTAATAAGCCATATATTATTTTTGTGTAGTGATGTAATAATATTTCTGTACCATTCTGCTAAGTTAACTGAACAATAAGCTAGTAGTTATGTTTAAATACAGCTGATTTTGCCGAAATGGTAGTAACGTTAACATGAAAAGGGTCTATTTTCACCAAAAGCTATGCAGACATTTGTGGATAAACCAAAATGAGAAAAAAATCTGTCCAAAATAGAAAACAATAAATGCAATTCTGAAAAAATAAGTGGATAATAAAATAACAAATTTGTGATTTAAAAAGTATCAATTGGCCAAAATATTTTCCTTAAACTTTGCAAGTTTATTATTTACTGGTTAATAACATTCTGTGTTACTGAATTTATTATTCCAAAACTCACCCACATTTGGCTTCTGACCACTGTAAGAGTGTGCAGTTTACTCATGAAGCCACATTGAGATCTCCATATCTCTGAGACTGAACCATCGAAGGCCTTGAAAATGGAGATGCAAAAATAAAAGTTTACTGAGAACCAGAATCTAAAAGGATGTTCAGATATCTTTAATACTCCTGGAGTTACAGGCATGCAAACTTGAGGCAGAAACGCATAAGAAGTGCTTTTTCCCGATGTTTCAGCGCTCACCGTTGGCATATAATGAAACACAGATTGATAAAGTCAACGGATTTCACTAATAGATCTGCCAATGTCTGTGTAAAGCCAAAATAATTATGCTGCCGTCTTTCTAAAGTCATTTTTACACCCCTGTAATACGGAGAAAATTGTCATTTTGACCCCCACTACAAAACAGCAGATTACTCAGTAAACTTACATCTGTGACATTTATTATTTGGGCTTTCCTTATTATTTATGAATGTCTTTCACCAGAATCTGACGTCTGGTTGAGTCGACCCGGAATGACCTTTACATGTGATCACACTGATATGTTAAAAACATTAAGCGTGTCTTTGAGGTCCGGTGATCTATATGTGTTTGCTCTCACAGATATCATTGACAACTGCAAGTTGGTGACGGATGATTGTAGGAAGAAGGTATATAAGATCTTTTTTCTTCTATCACGTGAGCATTTAAAGTTTCTTCAAATATATTTACATGTTCAAAATGTCATTTTTCCCCCAGCTGTATCAGCTTAAGGACACGTATTATCCTATAGAGATAGACCCGCATCTGACCATGGAGGAGAAATATCCATTTATGGTGGAGTGGTGAGTGACCAAACGCACGCACGCACGCACACACACACACACACACACACACACACACACACACACACACACACACACACACACACACACACACACACACACACACACACTGCCCCTAAACCTACTCATCACAGGAAACATTCAGCATTTTTACTTTCTAAACAAATCTCATCCTGTGTGATTTTTTTTAAGCCTTTTGAAAAGTGGGGACATGGGTAATGTCCTCATATTTCACAAAAACAAGCACACACACACACACACCATAACAACCTGTCCCACATTCATCTCTTTAGTGTGTGATGTTGCTGAGTTCTCCTCTATGTCAGTGTCAGTGTTCCTGAGCTCCTGAAACGTCTCCATTATAGTCTCGAGTTTCTTCAGGAACCGACGCGTCACAACATTCCTCATTATAATAATTATTGGGCAGCAGCATAATGATGTGGGGCTGGTTGAGTTAGTTCATTGTGTGTTGAAACTGCCGGTTATGGTAAGGGGCGGGGCATTTCCCAAACACCAATCACAAAACACCGCTCCAGCCGACCAATCAGAGCACAGTGTGCTTTTCAGAAGGAGGGGCTTCAGGAACTAAACAGAGTTACTGACAGACTGGGAAGAGAGGAGCCGCAACAATGGAGAATAGGAGGAAATAATCAACATTCAAGCGGGAAAACCTGCTCTAATAGAGCCAGAGACAACAGCAAGCCTCTTGAATTAAATAACGTGGTCTTTTCTGCTCAGGTATTTTAAGTCTCACACGTTATTGGTGGAGCAGAGACTGGAGAAGGACAAACTCCCAGAGGTCGTGAGAGAGTCGGACGTCTGTCTAAGGTACGAACACATCCTTCACATGCAGGTATATTTAAAAAATATATGAGTACAATGTAACAAATGTACTGTATGTACACAGTAAGTAAATTCGATCAATCATTAATTTATATGTACACGTTCTTGATTTTAATGAATCTAAGTATTAAAAGTAAAGAGTACTGATCGATGACCCATATATTTATTCTACTAATAAGAGATTAATGCTTACAATATATTGCAAAAGAGCAGACGTTTTATTTTATAACCAACTCTTATTATACACTATCAAAACATTACATTTTATTATACTAAATAATCATTTAAATGACTGATAACTTGAGTGTGCAGACAAGTGAAATAATGAACCACGTAGTATTTTGGAAAAACTTGTGTAAATATGTGATGACAAAGTATACTGATACGATGTACAGACGTCACATGAGGTAAGAGTGTTAACATTGTAAGTTTAAATCATGTGAAACTGCTACAGAAGATGTATGTGCGTTCAGTTCAGTGTTATATTAGCTCACATCGCCGTACACACACACACAAATGTCCACATTCAAGCTGAAACAGTTCAGTCTTTTACAGCAGCTTTACTAACTGACAGACATGACCTAAATATGATGACAATAATCAATTCTAAAATTCATTATTAATTTACTTTTCACACCATCAGTTTCAGGCACATTCAAGCTCAGATGAATCACTGAATCAGTGAGTTGTTGACTCAGCTGCGACTGAATCACTCTGATTCCCAAATGAATCGTTCAGTGTGATTCATGAACCGATCCAGCAGAATGGGGGGATGGGAGGGGGGTGGATTTATTCAGTTAAAAATAGCCAGGAAAGTAATGAAGGAACGTGTAATGTAGAGGAGTAAAAAGTACGATATGAGGGATGCATCAATATAAACATTTTGGTCAATACCGATAACCGATAAATCTTTATATTTAGCCTCATTTTTATATAATTTTGAGAGCATGATTACAAAAACAGAAGTCTCACCATTAAAAGCCACATCTAAAGTACACAATCATAATGTTTGGCCGTTATGATTACCGATAAGTCTTCATACTTGAAAGTAGGGATGCTAACCGATGACCGTTTGACCAATGGTTGACCGTATCAACGTTAACCGATCAAAGTTTTCGGTTAAAAAAAAAGTGATCTCTAAATTAGGCAATTAGTGGACTAAACGCTACTACAGTAAGCCATCTTACGCCAGACAAATGCCTTTATTTTCAGCGCGATCACCTCACACCCAAAACATTTCGAAACTAAGGAGCCATTTGTCCTCCGATTACAAACACGCTCCTCGGCGCCGTGTTTGCGGGACTCGTGTTATGCGCTGTAGGGGATTTAAAAAAAGTGACGTGAGTGGAAGGGAGGCGGCAGCGCCGTGTGTGTGTGTGAGAGAGCGGGAGGAAGAGCGGCAGAGAGATGCGACAGAGTTGCGAAATTGCAGGCACGGCTTGCTAGCATGACAAGCCTGACCCACATCCAGATGTTTGGTCTGGAAGCTCCCCATTGACGGCTCAATCTGAGGGGCGGATAAACGGCTGTCTGTCAAACTCCCTCTGCACGCGATAGGATAGCGCTACACCAACCAGAGCAACGAAAGTGAAGCGGAGCTGACAGATTAAACTTTTGCCGTATCCGGTCGGCTAAACTCTGAACACATCTTCCCTTCTTCAGAATGACTTCAGTGCCGTTCTTCGTTCTTTTCTCAGAGAAAAGCTTAACTCCAAGTCTTCCAGAGTCACGGTCAAAGTTGATTCGACAGACCGCCGCCGTTCACCAGTTTCTGTGTTTACTAGAAGCACGCAAACGCAACTCGGCCGTCATTATGGCCCCGCCCACCGACTCTACACACGATGTGATTGGCCCGACCAGAGTTAGGTGAATACAGCTCAGAAGGGTATTGAGAGTTCCTAGACGACACTTGCGGGCAGATTAAATTTGCTGCCGCTAGGGTGCGTCTAGATTTCTAGGCTAACGGCTTGCGGCTGTTATTTCAAATAGCGCAGCATATTTTAAACTAATCGGTTAACCGGTTTCAACCGGCTGATGAGGCTCGGTGGTCGGTCAAGAAAATGTTTAGTTTTCGCCATGCCTTCTTGAAATCCGATAACCGATATATTGGCCAAAATATCTAAGATCCAAATTTTGAGACCCTGATTGTGAATTGCATTGATTCCAAAAACCCAAGTCTCACCATTAAAGGTGTAGTGTGATTTTTAGCGCCATCTAGTGGTGAGGTTGTGAATTGCACCCCATCTTCCTTTCGGAGCTCATAGTGTAGCTACAGTGGCCCACACAGGACAAAGAAGTAGTCGTCTGAGACGGCAGCGAGTTGCTAGCGCAACTGTAAGGGGACCAAGTTTCACCTCGTTAGGGTTGGGCATCGAGAACCGGTTCCAACTTGGAACCGTTTAAAAAATAACGATTCCATTGGAATCGTTTAGAAAATTTATTTTCGGTTCCGATCTTCGGTTCCAAGCGCGCAAGTTTTGGTTTCCATGGCCACCTGATTTCCGGTGCTTGCGCGCCCGCTTGTTCATGGAAGCCCGGTAAGCGGCTCTGAAGTGTGGATTTATTTCACTTTTAAAAGCCTGGGTCGGCACAGTGCAACTAGTGTTGTCAAAAATATCGATACTGAAATATCTGTAAAGATACGATAGCCTGCTCAGCCTACACAATCCATCCCAGCTCCTCTCCTCTCCTCTCCTCTCCTCTCCTCTCCTCTCCTCTCCTCTCCTCTCCTCTCCTCTCCTCTCCTCTCCTCTCCTCTCCTCTCCTCTCCTCTCCTCTCCTCTCCTCTCCTCTCCTCTCCCCTCCCCTCCCCTCCCCTCCCCTCCCCTCCCCTCCCCTCCCCTCCCCTCCCCTCCTCTCCTCTCCTCTCCTCTCCTCTCCTCTCCTCTCCTCTCCTCTCCTCTCCGATCCGATCCGATCCGATCCGATCCGACAGCGAGTTGACACGCAGCCGCATATTCTCACTCAGCCGGTTCACCTCTGAACACGGCGGACGCTCGTTCTGCTGGACTTTTCCTTACGACAGCGTGTTAGTGTTAGTGTGTGTGATCGGTCTGAATTTCGCGCGGGATTGCACATAATTCTACGAATCCCCGCAGATTTCAAACTCACATCTGAAGCGCACACACACACATAGCCTATCGTAATAAAGCCGCCCCTGACATACAAGTGCAAATAGTCGCTTCTTTTTCCAGCTTATTATTGGTCAAATACACTCAAACAAATTCTCAGTGCACATTTTGAAGAGTATGTAAACACAGTCTTAAACAAGCAGTTCTTAAAGGGACAGCAGTCATTTGTTATTCAAAGTCAAACTACAAAAAGACAAACGATCACACTGCTCTTGACTGATCAACTTGTCTAACTTTAATGGTTTTATATGAAACTATTTAATTTTTTGCAAAAACATTATCCAATGTTATTTTAAATATATTTAGCCACTTTGCGTTTTTTTATTCAGTTTCTTACCTGAATGTTAGACATACCTGAAAAAATAAAGCTGTCTATTTCATTTATATCTTTTATTCTATTGTATTTATTTGTGCTATTTTTTGTAATATGTATCTTTGTTTATTCAATTTACCATTCAAAATCAAGCTTACTTGTGCTGTGTGTAAGCTATTGCAACACAATTACCCCGTTGTAAAAAATACATTGAGTTAACAAATATTTGTGAGATAATTTTAATAGTAATTGATCAATGTTTATATAGGAGAAAAAGCTTAAAAGCTTTATCATATAAAGTGATCTCTTCAGAAGAAATGTTTGATTGCCTAGACTTTCAAAAGACAGACAAAAAAAAAAAAAAATTATATAAAAAATATCTAATTGACAGTATATGCAGCGTTTTTCCCCCGTGGTATTGAAAATAGCATTGAATATCAATGTGACATGTTTTGACTCCACCCCTCAAAGAATCGGAATCGAGAATCGAAAAGAACCGGAATCGAAAGTAAGAATCGGAATCGGAATCAGAATCGTTCAAATCAAAACGATGCCCAACCCTACACCTCGTCCAGTTTCTCCAGAAGCCGATACTGAAGTGAGTTAAACTGCAGTTCCTCCACTGGCCACTAGAGCGGCTCCTGAAGGAGCAGAACCTCACTGAGCTCATGTTAAAATGCCCAACTTTACAGCAGAAAAACACATGTTTACAGTCTGGGACAAATGGTGGTTTTGGTCTAAACGGCAAACTTTGCCCTTCATGATTTTTTAATATAATTAAATATATATATATATATATTGCCCGATAAATCTGAATCCAAATTTTGATATAATTTTGAGAGACTGAAAAAAAAAAAACAGTCTCACCATTAAAAGCCACGTCACAAGCACACAATCATAATGTTCTCGTTGTAATGTTATGTAGCCGATATGACAGACTTGCACTACACATGTTGCTCTGCACTGTATTTTTATTTTTTAAGTGATTCCAGTCATATTTCAAACAACCATCATGGCGAACAGTGTGCATCTGAAGTGTCTCAGCTGAAGGAACTGAAGGGTTCTCTGGGGAAAAATGGCGTTTGGGGGTAAAATAAGTGTTATTTTGGCAAGGTTGCTGCTAAAATTTGCACTCATGGGTCTATATATCACATAATCGTCGCTTCACCAATAAAACGCGGACTTGGCAACACAGTGTAGCTGAGCTCTGTTGACATTTGAAAACTAATGTTATTCGTCGCTCCGTTGCTCTGATTGGTTGTAGGTCTGTCCAATCGAGGTCTTTCCTGGTTGGTTTGAAACACGCCCCATAATCACAGCCCAATGAGCATCAGACTCATATTCTGACTAGAGTTCAGTATGACCACGTCAGGCTAGCACTAATGCTGGAACGCTGAGGGTCCTCATGCCAATGGAGGAATTGTAAATTGTCTTGTACTATATAAATTACCAACCACGACCCGAATATCATTAAAAATATTTTTGGATGACTCATAACCGCTCATTTTGGATCAACTGATCCCTATACAATAACATTTTTAGAATGACGTAAAACTGAAAAAGACTCTAATGTAGTCAGTAAGGTCAGAAGTCTCAGATCTTCCTCGTGTGTTTGGCAGGGATGGGTTTGAGCAGTTTTTCGACCGGCTGCACCAGCACAGCGTCCCTGTTTTCATCTTCTCCGCGGGGCTCGGAGACATTCTGGAGGAGATCATCCGACAGGCCGGAGTCTACCACACCAACGTCAAAGTGGTGTCCAACTTCATGGACTTCGATGATAACGTGAGTCTTAGGGCCTTCACATTATTCTCACGTGTATGGACTTTACCATTTGATTCTTTTTTTAATTTGTATTTTCTTTTTTACTTTTTATTCATCAAAGTATTATAAATAGTATCACAGGTTATGAGCATATATTAGTGAGCAGAACTGTCCCTAACACTCGTAATGAATCCTCATCTGAGAATGATTTCTGATGATCATGATCACTGAAGACTGGAGGAACCATCCTGAACATTCAGCTCTGATCACACAAATAAATCAGCATTTAAAGGAGAATACACTGAAAAACAATTCTTTTAAATTGTAATAATATATCACAATATTTAAAAAAAAAAAACTGTATTTTTGATCAAATAAATGCAGGCTTGATGAGCAGAAGAAACTTCTTTCAAAAACATAAAATAGTAATGTGTCCAAACTTTTGGCCTGTACTGTATATCTGAAATACAGTTCACTAGTAAAAAATGGCATTTTTGTTATCAATAATTGGAGTGGTTACAAGTGCAAATATCTGTTCTTGATATCAACTATTGAACTGCTTTAGTAAAAATGTTTATTTCTGATATCATCAGTTTGATCGTTACTACAGGCTTTCCGCAGGTCTTAAAACGTCTTGCATTCGAGTCTTCCATTGCTTTATAAGTGCATTTCATTATTAGTTCATGTGCACTAATGACCATTTTTGTAAAGTGTTACCCAAGAATGAGTGTTTTCAGTAGTAAAAATGTCATGTGTCTTCTGTACGTCTCACAGGGTGTTCTGAAAGGCTTTAAAGGAGAGCTGATCCATGTTTACAACAAGCATGACGGAGCCCTGAGAAACACGGAGTATTTTAAACAGCTGAAGGAGAACGGGAACATTATCCTGCTGGGAGACTCGCTGGGCGACCTCAACATGGCCGACGGCGTGCCTAATGTGGAGAACATCCTCAAGATCGGCTTTCTCAATGACAAGGTTTGCAGACTTCCATACACTGTAAAAACAAAATCCAGCTCACAAGCATTTAGGCTAATGATTGTGTTTTAGTTGACTGGATAATTAAACAACAATTGTTGGACCAACCTAGTATTAAAGGGTTAGTTCAGACAAAAATGTAAACTCTGTCATTAATTCCTCCTGTGGTTGGCCAGCCGTCAGACCTCCGCTCATCTTCACACACAGATGAAGATATTAGTGTTGAAATCCGATGGCTCAGAAAGGCCTTCATTGACACCAATGTCATTTCCTCTCTCAAGACCCATAAAGGCACTAAAGACGTCGTTACAAAGCCCATCTCAGTACAGCGGCTCTACAATCATTGATGAAGAGGCCAGAATAGAGTTAGTGCGCAAAAAACACTAAATAACGACTTATAGAGTGATGGCCGATTTCAGAACAAAGCTTCGAACCGTCATGAGTCAGTGAATCGATTCATGATTCGGATCGCCAGAGTCTCGTGATTTCATTTAATCATTTAATCATTTCAGCAGTTTGACACGCGATCCGAGTAAGGTTTTTAACGCTTTTCTGATTAAAACTGTGCTGGAGCTTTTCTAGAATCACAATAAAACAAAGTTAATAGTATATTGCTCTTATTAAACTCAGTCATAAAATCAGTGAATTAAACGACTACGCAATCCTTCTTATCCAGCAGACAGAGAAACACTAACATTAAAGAGTCGTCAAACTGCCCAACTAAAGAAAACACATGATGGTGACATAAAAAAATCAACATAAAATAAAAACTATAAAAACTCAGCTGAACAAAAGATCTTCAATTGGGAGACCTTACCCAGTCACACTGCAAAAAATGCTCTTCTTACTCAGTATTTTTGTCTTGTTTCTAGTCCAAACATCTAAAAACTCTTAAAACAAGAAGTATTTACTAGACAAGCAAAAGTAATTGTGGGGGTGAGAAAAATAATCTTAATTCAAACAGAAAACAAGATTATTTTTCTCACCCCATTGGCAGATTATTTATCTTATTTTAAGCAAAAACTCTCTTCATTTTGAGTTATTTTCCCCAAAACAAGACAATTACTTTTGTTTGTCTAGTAAATACTTCTTGTTTTAAGAGTTTTTAGATGTTTGGACTAGAAACAAGACAAAAATACTGAGTGAGAAGAGCATTGTTTGCCGTGTACTGAGTTGAGTGAACTACTTTGTGTAAAAGTTGAGTAAACTCAAAAATGCTGTGCAGCAAAGTTGTCTTACAGTTTCAAGTTTTCACCTTTTCTTTTTTTTCAGTGTAGGGCTGTGGTTGGTTTAGTTGATGTCACTGATCGATTCATGTTTTTTTCGTTTGTTTGCTTGTTTCTCAGGTGGAGGAGCGGCTGGAGAAGTTCATGGACTCTTACGATATCGTCCTGGTGCGGGATGAAACGCTTGAAGTGCCTAATTCTATACTCCAGAAGATCTTGTGATTGAGGAAAAGACTGGGACAATTCCAGCACAACATCACCACACACACACACACACACGTTGACCTTTTTAAAGTCCTGTCCTCTCCTCATAATGAACTCTTTTAATGAACACATACATCTGGGATCTTGGCATAAACATGCATCTAAAGAAAAATGCATCAAGTTATTGTCTGTAGTATTTTTGATATGGAAATATGTGTTTGCAATAAGAGTTGGGACTGAACGTACCACACTCATGATGCACTTTCGAAGTCTGTTACCGTTCTCATGGGACTTTGTATCATATCACGCACAGATCAAATTTAAAGCAATGCTATAAAGTGCTGCCAAAGCCATGATGTTTAATGTGTTGTGTGTGAGAATGTTTTAGCATAAGTATCTGTTGAATTTTGCACAGCCTCCTGAATCCTGATCACCTATGAGGTCGGCAATAAAGGCGTTTTCTCCCGAGTGTGTGATTCTGTTGGAGAGCGCATGCATGAACGGGGAAGATTTATGCACCGTTGATTGGTTAAAGCTCATACTGTTCTGTTTTCGAGATCTGAAATGTGCCAGAATTTGGGATCCCTGAAAATGCTTGATTTCTTTATCTTAGGTCATTCAGAATTGGAACAATCAGTTAAAGTCACCATGAAATCAAAATGAACCATTCTTGTTTTTTTATATTGCAGTGTCTATTGTAAATGATTTATCGGTGCACATCATTATTGTGTTAATAATCTTGAGTCAGAATAACTTCATCTGTTCTCTGATGACGAGGGCGGGGCAACCTGTCACTCACATGAGATCAGCCAATAGCAAACCACAGCCATCCAATCAATTCCACACAGACACGATCAAGCCCCGCCTACATTTGCTCTTGTTTGGGAAGCATTATAGTATAAGTAGACAGTAGTTATATTAGGGCTCAGGTTACAATAAAATGACATATCAAAGTGACTTATAGTCTGCAGAATGTATATTGAAGAGCGTCACAAAAAAAAGTGTTGGCAGATTCAGAGCCATATTTAAACTAAGCACGCATGCACTTCAGGCATATGTAAATCCACTTTTGTTTAACACCTCATATCTTAATTGAGTCGTGTGTGTGTTAAGCAGAGTTGTGCACCCGCTCATATCACTAACACACCCTTTAAATAACACAGAAATACTGCACTATTGACTTTAGAGCAGGTGTGTGTTGGTCAATGGTCAGTGGTTTTCAGTTCCTCACAATAGCAACGGTCCAACAATGCTCCTAAACTCACCTGGTTTAGACCAGACACCCATGGGGGAATACACACACACACACACACACGTCTGGTTCACTATCTTTGTGGGGACTCTCCATAGACGTAATGGTTTTTATACCGTACAAACTATACATTCTGTCCCCCTACACTGCTCCTGCCTACCCGTCTCACACACACACACACACACTGCCCCTAAACCTACCCATCACATACACATATACACACACTGCCCCATAACCTACCCATCACAGGAAACATTCAGCATTTTTACTTTCTCAAAAAAAAAAAAAATCTATATGATTTAAGCCTGTTGAAAAGTCGGGACCGCTGGCTGGTGATCTCAGTTTTTACCATCCTTACAATATAATATAAACAAGGACACACACACACACACTGATGGGGTGAACAGATGCATCCTATATTTAAACAATGAGGAGCAGAACACACTCGCGTCACATTGAGCCAGGTGTGTGAGAGGGCCTATACTTTAATGACAGCTAGTTACTTGTAGTTAGCAAAGTTGACTATTGAAATAAAGTGTTGCCATTAAATTCTTAGAGACTAGCATTTAGGCATTATTTATTCATGCCTTGGTTAAACGTAATTAGCTTATTTAAAAGTCAGTCTTAGAATTTAATGGCAACACTATTTCGATAGTACAACATTTACACTATTGTAATTTAGATTTACATGTGAGTGAATCTCGTTCAACAAGGAGAGAAAGAGTAGCAGAAAACATCTGTGGCTCGGTGAGATTGTTTACAGCAACAAAAGGGATCAATGGAGGTTAGCTATTTTAAGAACATCTTTAGCTACTTTAAGCTGATTGCTTTTTAATATTTTTTTATTGGTTTTAAAGAATTACAACTACAGTCAATAAACAAAAATAGGACACATACATAAAAAAAAGTTAAATTAAGTTGTAAAAATGTTAAAATTTGTAGCTTTTTTTTTTTTACAGTCTAGTTTTTTTGACGCTTTAGCGGAGGAACATTACAGTGGCCGGATCTACTTCTCTCTGTGTGTCTATATGACGAGTCACGCAGGTACTGTGCTACTCCGCAGCGGTTCAAATTCATATGAAATACTAAATTAATAAACAAAGGGTTATTTCCTCCAAATGTACATTTATGAATACTCAGTTTAGCTAAAAGAATTAGCAGATTAATTGAGTCGTGTTCGGCTCTTCTGTCAGTAGTGGCCACTCAACGTAAACAAAGACATTAGCAGTCAAAAGAAAGTACTAGGGAGCAAAAGAGAGCAGCCTATGGAGTGAGCATGCGATTCGTTCACTTAAAAGAATCACTTTACGACACTGCTTCGTTCATCTAACATCAGAAAGTGGATAAATAAGGGGAGAGATAACCTGCCGATGAGTGTGAGATAATGTTTTTACGGTTTGGCTAAATGTTAGCTAACGTACCAGTTTAGCCGCACTAGATACTAGTTAACGTTGGCTAGCTTTTTGTGTATCTTGTTGTATTAACCCTTTCCAAACTGCACATTTTAAATCTTAACAATAGTTTATCGAGTCTAACCTGTAAATGAGCTTGCTAGATTAGATTTATATGCACAATAGTCGTATTATACAGTGGGTAAAATGCATATTAGGTTAAAGTTTATAGTTATTTGAAAGTGAATTTTCTTGTGTATTTATTCAGCACATCACAATTAAGCAGAGAGGGCAAGAGCCTCGACCTCGACGCTGCCATGCAGATGCTTCTTTATTCACTTGCCCCTTCTGCTCTTCTGACGTCTGTAAGCCCAGACAGTACCATCAGATAATGACCCATATAGCTGGGCATAAACTGAGGGCGGTGGAATATGGAGGTGAGTGAGTGAGCACACTTTATAATAATGCTGTAATAGTAACTAATGTCAAGTCAAATTACCATTATTTATATAGCACTTTTTACAAGGCATATTGTTTCAATGCAGCTTCACAATGGTAACAGGAAAATAATGCAACAGAATTTAATAGAAAGTAGCACAGTAAATATTTAGTGTCCGTGACTGAGGAAGCCAAACCAAAGGTGACGGTGGCAAGGAACCCCAAACTCCATCAGGAGACATAATGGAAAAAATAAACATTGGGAGAAACTAATGAAATCCGATGGCTCAGAAAGGCCTTCGTTCACACCAATGTCATTTCCTCTCCTTTAAGACCCATAAAGGCACTAAAGACGTCGTTACAAAGCCCATCTCACTACAGCGGCTCTACAATCATTGATGAAGAGGCCAGAATAGAGTTAGTGCGGGAAAACACTAAATAACGACTTATATAGTGATGGCCGATTTCAGAACAAAGCTTCGAACCGTTATGAGTCAGTGAATCGATTCATGATTCGAACCGTTATGAGTCAGTGAATCGATTCATGATTCGGATCGCCAGAGTCACGTGATTTCAGCAGTTTGACACGCGATCATGAATCATGAATCAATTCACTGATTCATAAAGGTTCGAAGCTTTGTTCTGAAATCGGCCATCACTATATAAGTCGTTATTTAGTGTTTTTTGCGCACTAACTCTATTCTGGCGTCTTCATCAATGATTGTAGAGCCGCTGTAGTGAGATGGGCTTTGTAACGACGTCTTTAGTGCCTTTATGGGTCTTGAGAGAGGAAATGACATTGGTGTCAATGAAGGCCTTTCTGAGCCATCGGATTTCAACACTAATATCTTCATCTTTGTCTGAAGATATGCAGAAACGCAATATAACAGGGCATGAAGCGATAATGAATTCCATTATTAAAGCAGGAAACCCATTTAACACAGTTCAACAAGTCTCCTTTCACTGCAGCCACACACATCATATCTAACAGAAGCATCGATCCACTGCAGGTTTTCCGTGCATTTTTGTAGTAGGCTAATTCGGCCTCCACATGCTGTCGGAAATTAGATAATTCTGACTTTTGAAGTCATGATTACGAGCTTATTGCATTCAAGTTTAAAAATGTGAGGAAATGTTTACCTTGGAAACTCGTATTTACGATAATTCCGAGAGCACATGAAGGCAGTGTAACTTTTGAGTCCATTTGAGATTTTTTGAGATTTTTATTTATAAATAATATAATAAAAATAATTCAATTATAAATTTACAAGGGAAAAAAAAAATCACAATAATCACGGGAAAAACGGGGCTGGATTAGCCAGGGTTGACTTGCTTTTAGTTTTTTATGCTCTCTTTCCACGAACTGCTGAAAACTTTTCTTCCAGCTGCGGTCCATTTTTCTGGCTGCGGTTTTAAGGGCCCGAGTCTGCTCGTTGTACCACGGCGTTGGACTATTTTCTTTAATCTTCTTTAAGCACAGGGGAGCAACTGTGTCTAAAGTGCTGGAAAAGAGAGAGTCAGTAGTTTCTGTTGCAACATTGAGTTCCTCTTGGCTCTCTGTAATGCTAAGGAGATGGAACTTATGAGGAAGATTATGCACAAAGCAATCTTTAGTGGCAGTAGTGATTGTCCTACTAAATCTGTAACTAGGGGACGGCTTTGCAGCCTTGGCTGAATTAAGTATACATGATACTAGGTAATGATCTGAGATGTCATCGCTCTGCTGCAGAATTTCAGCAGCATCAACATTGAGTCAATATTAGGTCTAAAGTATGATTACTGCGATCAGTGACACGAGTTGCCTAATGCCATTCGAGTTGAGAATGTCTCTAAATGCCAATCCCAATGTGTCTTTTTCATTTTCTACTTGGATATTAAAATCACCAACAATTAGTACTTTATCTGCAGCCAGTCCTAACTCAGCAAATTCTTTGATAAAGTCTGTATTGTGCCCTACAGTAGCCAACACAAATGTCAAACAGGATTTATAAATTACACTATATAACTTCACATAACACACCAAGACTTCAAAGGAATTTTATTTGAAACTAGACTTATGAGTTGATACTGAAGAAATTACTATAAATTAGAGCAACGCCTCCCCCTTTACCTTTCAGACGTGGCTCATGTTTATGTAAACTTGGGGGGTGGACTCATTTAAAGTAAAGGGTTACTTCAGCGATTAGCATATGGCTTTGTATCAGTAGAAACCCTGGAGTATATTCAAATGATTGTGCTTTCCCCCTCCTCATATCCCCCTGAGACGAGAGATTTATGCATTTTATTTCTGGAAAAGTTCCTCCTATGATGCAAATTGACAATATATCAGAGCTATGGTGAGCAATGTAAGTTTTAACTTCTCAAATTAATTTCTATAAAAGTTAAGCTTGCAAAGGCATGAACTGAAGCACGCCAGACTGAACTCGCGTTGTGAATGTATGCCGCGAGTGTAGTCGAGATTACCTCAGCTCTCATCACTCCTGCAGTTAGTGCTCAGTGCTGTGAGACTCGCGCGGCGACTCACTAATTATTGAACAGACACGTTCAGTTTTTAATTATAGTGTCTTCTCTAACTCAGTCACAGTAATCAAGTTGGTGGCGTTGGGAATGGCCTCACAGAGCAGCGAAGCATTCTGGGAATTGTAGTCTTTCATCCCCATGGGACAAAAATACATTTTCTGTCTTTTCTCAGTCTAGAAGACACCAAATTCAAAAATAATTTCGCATTTCTACTGCATTGATGACCCAGTTTAAATACAGATTCATCTTCCCAGCGCTGAAGTACCCCTTAATGTACTCGTCAGGTTTTAGCCAAGTTTCTGTCAAACACAGCACATCTAGATTATTATCCTTAATCATATTGGTAACAATAAGTGCTTTTGAGGGAAGGGATCGAATATTCAGCAACCCGAGCTTTATCATTTCCTCATCAGTATTATATCTGTTGTTTATTTTTTGACATTAATTACATTTTTACCCTTAATAACCGTCACGAGGACGAGGACGTGCTGAAACTCTCTTTGCTTAAATTAGCTCAAAATTACTATCAGATGTAAGTAATTACCTTGACAAACTATACATCATTAAAAAGATCTAAGACTAAAGTTTAATTTTTTTACCTCTGTTTTATTCTCAAAGTCTTATAATGATCGTAATGTGTGTATATGTGCCAGGAGTTATGAATATGATCTTGGGCGTCGCTACCTTTTGATTGTAATATGCGCGTCATTTGCTCCCATTCATAAAAAACTCTTCTCTGGTCGTCATGAAGACACTCGATAAAACAACTTCCCTCAGGGCTTTTACTTCAAAAGTGTGCAGATGTGGAGAAATATTGATAGATTCTCACATGTTTGAGTCAAATTTCTATACAGAGAAGTATTATTTATTCAATCTTTATCCAAAATCCGCGGATGTGTGATTATGAGCGCAGTATACTGTGATATGCTGTGTTTTCAATTCATTCTGGCAGCCGGAGGGCGCTGGAAAGCTGTACTACTGAAAATTCACCCCATGGGGAACACATGAAGAACAGACACACCATGTGACATTCAGGAAGTATCTGACATTTCCAAAACAGCTTCCTGAGATCGTTATATCGCTATTTTATGCAGATAGACACGTTTTAAGACAATAAACACACAATCGCGGCAATATATGGTTGGTCTGTGTTCTTAATGCCATGTTGGGTGGTTTCATAATAGATGATATTTATAATGCAATGCTATTCCACATAGCTTTTAGCATTGTATATTTTCTGTCAGATTTTTTGACCCGAAGCTACATGAGATCACATATTGTTATATAAAACACTCGACTTATAAATTATAAAGTGATATGAAGCAAGTTTTGAATAAAACATGATTTTAATCGTATAAATTGTTGTTTTGCTGGTGTGCTAAGCTAACATGCTAGCTTGCCCTAGATGCACCTGCCACTGAGTAAATACTTTATTTTTATGAACATTTTCTAAATGTAAAACTACTGAAATGCTTATTTGGACGAAATGCATTCAATAGAGTCTCGGTGAGGGTAAAGTGAGAGGTTTGATTTAGAAATGAGGTTTGAATAGAACAGTTTGAATAGAGAATCGTTAGTGACAGGCCCGGATTGGCTAATCGGGAGCACCGGGAAAATTCCCGGTGGGCCGGTCTGTTTTTGAGGCCGCGAGGGCCGTTGTTGTCATGGCACTTGGTTGAACTATGGATGCTGTCCCCAGGCTGCCTGCACTCACAGCAGCCCCACTTTTTTATTTTACCGCGGTCCAACTCTTTTTATTTATTATTTTACAGAAGTCCCACTCTTTTTTACTTAATATTTTCTCACAGAGTGCAGCCTGCAGGTTTAATGATGACGTGATTATATTTTGACTCCCTGGCCCCGCCCCCGATACAGCGCCTTGAAAGTTGCTCAAAATAAAAAAGTCAGATAAAAATGGGCGATACGAAGCGCAAAGGCGGCGCTGAAAAGGCCAGAATAAAAAAAAATAAGAAGGCTCTGGAAACTGACGCAGCCAAATGTTCTAAGCTGTGCACATTGTTACTCAAAAAAACAAATGATGACGACGAGGCCGGTTAGGAGCAGTGCAGGATGCGACCGCGCAAAACAATGCTGTCTGCAAACCACGTTCATGTATCAAACTTTTTCTTAGCTCTTCAGCAGCAGCCGCCTCTAGTCCGTTTTGCTGCAACGCCCAGTAACGTTACCAAGCTCCAGTCATGAGCCCAACACACCAGAATGGGCAGGTATTGTCATTCATAAGTAAGTGCCCTGCTCAATGAAAAATGCCCTGAGATAATAATGATACCTGATGATTTAGGTTCATTAATGAAACTGAGTGACTTGATTTAAAAGCTTTGTAAAAAGGGGGTATTTGTGGTGAGTATTTCATTTAGTGTCAGAAAGCGAGGACCCAGTTGTGAAGAGATTAGCTCTTACTGTGAAACACAGGTAAACTGCTATTGTAGGCTACCATAGTGTGTGAATAAGCAAACACTATCACTGATTTTTTTTTCTGATTTAGTATCTTACTTGTTTCCAGTTTAAATATCTAAATATTCTTAATTCAAGATACATTTACTAGACAAGTGAAATGACATAAGAAATTGACTTGTTTTCTGAATTAGAAAAAAATTATCTTTTCTTCATTTCAATTTTTGGATATTTAGGAATACTAATTCTTTAAAATAAAAAAAGAGAGAGAGATTCTGATACTGTCCTGTTATTTACTGTTCTAATAAATCTTCACTGTGAAACAAAACTTAAGCTACTGTTTTTGCACTGTATTGAAAATTATATTTTTCAAAAATACAAAGAATTATAAGGCTGTAGAGAATAGTGTACCTTATGCAGACTTATATTCTGAGGTTGGAATCACATTATTTTAATATAGTCTGTCGTGAACTAAAGTGGGCCGGTCTAAGGCATGAAACTCCAGGGCTGAAAATGAGTCTCAATCCGGCCCTGGTTAGTAATTATAATGCAGACAAAAGAATAATAATTAGAGCCATAACCAGTCCGCAGAAGTGTAAATGTGTGCCGGGGAGACAAACTGAATGGGGCAGTTTGCACCTCTAAACAATAGAGGCAAAATAGAGAATGAAAGCTGAGAAGACATGGCAATAAACATCAGTTGATATTTTAGAGATATCTCAAAATAAAATCACATGAAACGATCTTGTAAAACGTTTAATAAAATTCATAGTTTTAGACTGATCATCTTCAGATCTGAAATATAACATGGTCAGACTTGTGGCTTTAGCTGTAGTGCATTTCTAGATTTCTCCAAGGCCCACTTCAATTTTATTTTCATAAAGATATTTCATACAAATAAATTTCTAATAACTTTACAAAACTTTGAAGCTTATTATAGCTTTTTTTTATTATAAAAAATATTATCATTTTGACTTTACAGTAAACTGCCAGGTGTCTGCTTTCAAATGAGACCATAATTATGATTTTAGTGCAAAGGATTCACAAACTGTATTTGTTTTAGTCTGAGTATACATTTCTTAGGATTTTTTCAAAATTTAGAAATCAGCTTAACAGGTTAAATGGGTAATTTTTGTATTTACTAAATCAGGGAACAGACACAGTCTATATGTGATAATATCTAGGTGTAGTTAATGCAGTTAACACATGTTATGAACTGAAAATACTTTTATAGCATTTATACCTCTTGGTTAATGTTGTGCTAATACAAATGTGCTCTGTTTTAGATCATGTTATTTACAGCTGTAACATCGGCTGTGGCAAAAGGGCCAGACATTTTCACTGCTGCCAGTGTCCCAAGACTTACATCAATAAAGCTACCCTAAAAAAGCATCTTTGCAACAGTCATCCCATAGCTTGCACTTTAAAACCACAAACCGTAAGTGACCCACAACAAGAACCTCTTTTCCAAAAACCAACATCTCAACCACAACAGGACCCTGTTTTCCAAAAACCAACATCTCAACCACAAGAAGATCCTCTTTCCCATCAACCAACATCTCAACCACAAGAAGATCCTCCTTCCCAACAACCAACATCTCAACCACAAGAAGATCCTCCTTCCCAACAACCAACATCTCAACCACAACAAGATCCTCCTTCCCAACAACCAACATCTCAACCACAAGAAGATCCTCCTTCCCAACAACCAACATCTCAACCACAAGAAGATCCTCCTTCCCAACAACCAACATCTCAACCACAAGAAGATCCTCCTTCCCAACAACCAACATCTCAACCACAAGAAGATCCTCCTTCCCAACAACCAACATCTCAACCACAACAAGATCCTCCTTCCCATCAACCAACATCTCAACCACAAGAAGATCCTCCTTCCCAAAAACCAACATCTCAACCACAACAGGATCCTCCTTCCCAAAAACCAACATCTCAACCACAACAAGATCCTCCTTCCCAAAAACCAACATCTCAACCACAACAAGATCCTCCTTCCCATCAACCAACATCTCAACCACAAGAAGATCCTCCTTCCCAAAAACCAACATCTCAACCACAAGAAGATCCTCCTTCCCAAAAACCAACATCTCAACCACAACAGGATCCTCCTTCCCAAAAACCAACATCTCAACCACAACAAGATCCTCCTTCCCAAAAACCAACATCTCAACCACAACAAGATCCTCCTTCCCATCAACCAACATCTCAACCACAAGAAGATCCTCCTTCCCAAAAACCAACATCTCAACCACAACAGGATCCTCCTTCCCAAAAACCAACATCTCAACCACAACAGGATCCTCCTTCCCAAAAACCAACATCTCAACCACAAAAAGATCCTCCTTCCCAAAAACCAACATCTCAACCACTTCAATTAGCAGCTCCTCCAGCAATTAAGAGAAGGCAGATTTCTGTGCAGTGCCATCTTAAGGTGAGTCTGAATTACAGTAGAAAAAAAATAATTTCCTTTTGCCATTCATTGTAATAATCCAGTGAGAGTTTTGTATACACAAGGAGTGTGACAACATATTCTATTGACTCAAACCACAGTGTTTCCATTATCCTTATAAATGTTTAAAATTGAAAAAAACGGCCAATGAGACGTCAATTTAAAGGGATTCTCCACCGTTTTTAGAAATAGGGCTTATTTAACATCTTTTCTACATTTAGATATGTGGGCATTGTTTTAGTTTGGAAGGGTCGCCATTAGCTTAGCTTAGCATAATGAATGGAATCCTATGTTGCCAGATAGCACGAGTAAAAGTATTTTATTTAAGTATTTATCACTGGTTATTCACAACGAGTACAAATAGCGATGCACATTAAGACTGGGCGATTTCCTAGGCAGATATTGACCTGGGACTAAGCACACAGGCGAAGCACTACTTGGGTGCAGATATCGCACAACACATCCGAAATCCCTCAACTTCTGTCAACACACCGGCGTGAATAGTAGCTGGCTATTGTTTCATACAGTTCATGAATGGCGAAGAACATGGGTGGTTTTGTGAGACGAACAGGGTTACTTCTCGCTCACAGGTAACAATAACATCGTTATTTATTTTAGTTTCGATTGTTCACACTAAACAGGTTGAATTCAACGTGGTTATACTAGAGGAGGCTAACTTTATTTGAACCGTAGTCTATATACAGCTTCTTAGCATCTTTCTTACAACCAAATGAAGACAAACAATAACATAAGGAAGAGTAATAAAAGACAACTTACATGTGCACTTTCTGCCTGTGCTTTGAAAATGGATGGGACGGCTTTATCTTTCAGATTTTTAGTCCCAAGTCAATATCTGCCTAGGAAATTGCCCAAATTTTGGTTCACTTTATTCGAGACGTGCTATCTGGCAACATAGGATTCCATTCATTATGCTATGCTAAGCTAACGGCGACCCTGCCAAAATAAAACTGAGACAAAAATGCATTTGCCCACATATCTAAAAGTAGGAAAGATGTTGAATAAGCGCTATTTCTAAAAACGGTGGAGTATCCCTTTGACAAAAACTTGTTTGTGATATATGGGAGTTTTTACGCTCGCATGATTTGTTTTTTCAGGCAATTTGAAAAAGTAATATTTCACTAAACTGCAACGAAAACAGGTGACCTGGCACGCGTAAAAGTCACATGATCATTATTTAAAGATGGCATGATATGTTTGGACAGAAGACGAGACTGAGTTCTTTTATTAAACTCATAATAGACAAAAGAATTACAGGAATACTGGATTCTAAACAAAACAATTCATCAAGATCTTGAAGCAGATATGAGGGAGAAACACCCACACACACCTCATACGTGGCTTTCCTTGCCATCGATGCTTGGATAACACGCCTACATCTTCTTTGATTAAAAATAATGGCTAGTTCAGTGGCTGAGATAAACCTAAACCTAAATCTTTTTTGAAAATGACTTGTGTTTTAGTTGCACAACATCGGGTAATGGAAACACTGTCATTTCACAATAGTTTTTTATCAACATTTAGAAAATATTGCAAAAGTTTTGAATAAATCTGTAATGGAAATATGGCTAAAGTAATCTGTTCTCATCTTCATTAGCTGTGTTTCCATGTAAAGTTGTGAATTTAACTTCTGAGTAGGGCTGTGCGATATTGAAGAAAAATGCAATATGCTATATCTTGTTAAATAATGCGATTATTCGATATGCGATACGATATTGCTGTTAGTGAGTATTAAATCTATTTTAATTATTAAACCATTTGTGTTTCACATTCTCTCTGGGAACAGAAAGCATCGCTACAACTTCTGAAAGTGACCAGCTGTGTTTTAGCAAACATTTATGTGGTGTGTGTGTGTCAGATAGCACGAGACTGTAAGTTATTGTTTTGCGCAAATTCTTGCGTTTAATAACTCTTTTTAACATCAAGCAAGTCCCATAAGCAGTGATTTGTACTCGAGACTCGGTCTCGGACTCTGTCTCGAGACCATATTTTAATGGCCTCGGTCTCGTCATGGACTCGTGTGCCTTTGGACTCGGAATAGACTCGTACTCGAACATGTTAGGACTCGGACTTATTTCCGAGTCCAAAACCGCAACTGCACGTGGCTCAGGGGTGTAGTTTATGGGGGGAATGTAACCAAATCCCATTAAAATCCCTCATTTACAACCCTCCTAATATTTCAACATGGAAATCACAGTAGATCAAAAGAAAAATATGTAGAATTCATTTGTTTTGAAACAATAATTTTTTTCCTGATCAAATATGAGTTTGTCATAATAAATAGGACAAAAAATACTCCCCCTCCGTTGAACCGATTGGTAACGCTCAACAAATGAGTCGCGCACTCACCAAAACAACACGAGTGGTGTTTGAATGGGAGAGCAAACGTTCGCGCCAAAAATGAAGAAAAGTGCTGCACAGCGGACTATATTAACTGCTGGTCAGTGAGGGATGCAAAAAAATAAAGCATGTACTGAGAATGAGGAATGAGAATACTGTGTAATAGCTAAGTACACACCACATATATTTAGCTAGCTAATCAATTGCAATGTATTTAGCTATAACTATCGGTATAACAAGTTACCAAAGCAGCCGTCTGTTTTGCTAAAAAAAATTCAATAGTGTCTGTAATTGTCAGTGACAAAAGTATTCACATCGGTTTTTGTTTTCTTCCTAAATTAATCTGACTTTTGAACGAATTGTGTGAATGAACGATTTAAGTGGCTCACTCATTAAAACAGTGAATCGCTGCCGCCTACTGGCGGTTTCAATACTTAATTTCTTTCTTTTTATAATCTCTACTAGTTAGAATGTTATGAATAATTATACACAAACTTCATAACGTCATGAGATGTATAATCTCTTAACATGTTTTTATAACAGATTCGAGATTAATATACCAGCAGGGTAGAAAAGTCAGCAGAGGGAGATGAGGAGCAGGTGATCAGGTTAAGAAAAACAGCAGCTTTGTAAAGTTAGGCTGGACAGATAGATAGATAGATAGATAGATAGATAGATAGATAGATAGATAGATAGATAGATATATAGATAGATAGATAGATAGATAGATAGATAGACAGACAGACAGACACACAGACAGACAGACAGACTCGACTCGGACTCGACCCTCTCTGAACTCGGACTCGAATGAGCTGGTCTCGACTACAACACTGCCCATAAGTAACAGTCGTGTCCAGTCTATTCTCTGCTGTAGGCGTCAACCTAAAACAGACACTTTTCACAATGTTGTAGTAGCCTATTATATTGCATGCCGTTGCGATATGCATATTGCGATATTTACATTTGCGATATTTCGATAATTTCGATATATTGCACAGCCCTACTTCTGTGCAAAATGGGTATATTGCATAAAACATTTGCTAATAAAGCAGCATTTCCATCCAGTGAGTCGAAGAGAACAAAATGGGGATGGAAATAGCTGTTGAGTCCGTCTGGCATTGCATGAAGAGACAGAACTAAGAGTGACAGCATAAATCCATTAGAAACATCTCCGGGATGCTTGAGTGGCAGTATTCTAAACAATTTAAGCACGATGTTTTCAAAAAGTCTTAAAAGTATAGCTAGCTTAACACTTTCCAGATGTAATTGCTTTTATATGCACCACATAATGTAGCTTGAGTCAACTGGGTAATGTGTTTTTCTTTGTTCGTTTGTTTGTTTGTTTGTTTTTGTAATATTAATCAGTGGTGTTAAACGTGGGGAAAACACATTTTAGGTTAAAGTTTATAGTTATTTTGTGTAACTGACAGTGAATTTTCTTGTGTATTCAGCACATCACAATTAAGCAGAGAGGGCAAGAGCCTCGGCCTCGACGCTGCCATGCAGATGCTTCTTTATTCACTTGCCCCTTCTGCTCTTCTGACGTCTGTAAGCCCAGACAGTACCATCAGATAATGACCCATATAGCTGGGCATAAACTGAGGGCGGTGGAATACGGAGGTGAGTGAGTGAGCACACGGTTTCTTTAGGAACACTTTATATTAATGCTGTAATAGTTACGGTACTCTATATGGACAGAAGTATTGGGACACAGCTTTTAATAGCTGACTACAGGAGTATAAATCAAGCACTTATTCTTGCATTTACAAACAATTGTGTAGAGATGTGTTGTTCTGAAGAGCTCAGAGCGAACTCAAGCGTGGTACTGTTGCAGTAAGTCAGTTTGTGAAGGTTATCCCTGAGTTATTCCACAGTCAACTCTAAAGGTTATTATTACAAAGTGGAAGCAGAGCGAACTGATCTCGAGTGCTGAGGCTCAGGGTGTGTAAGGGTGCTTTCACACCTGCCTCATTTAGTGCTGTTGAATCGTACTAGAGTTCGTTTCCCTCTTTGGTGCGGTTCGTTTGGTCAGGTGTGAAAGCAGCAATCGCACTCGGGTGCGCACCAAAAGCGGACCAAACAAGCATACCGAGACCTCCTTGAAGAGATGAGTACGCTTTCAAACGAACTCTGGAGCGGCTCGTTTGTGGTGAGAACGTGATCCGACTGATCATTTTTGGACTTAACCAGCTGCCGTAGTTAGCTGCGCTGACATTATGTACATGACATTATTACCTGATAGACCGTTGGCAATATTTTCGGAAGATGAGCAGGTCAGAGAATAATTAATGCCTGCGTTGCCCTTGTTGCGTTCTCCGTCTGCAGTGCATTAGAATGTTGTTTTCACGTCGCATCCGCACTTTATTATAGAAATGTATTATTTGCATACTGTGATAAATACACACAATGTAGTAGATTATGGCCAGGGACAAAACCAGCCCGCAGTCGTCTCTCCATAGGGTTATTATAGTTTGCTGGCTTTGCTTCTTCTGTTGGAATTTTCCCACACGTCATTCAAATACGCCATGGTTCAACTGGTTCGGACCAAAGCAATCAGTGTGCAGGGATGTGATTTTTCCGGATTAATCCGGAATTCCGGATTTTCCGACCTGAAAATGTGACCTACGTAAATCATGCAGATCTGTAAAAAAAAAACCGTCATCTCACAGCCGTCACCATGGTAACCCGGGTCGAAACCACGATCGCGGGATGGGCAACAAGGACTGTATCGTGACAAGAACATCACCGGATCGGATGATCTGGGTATACTATTGCTTGTGTCTATATATAACCTATAAGTTACTAATTTGACTTTGTTGTCGATTGATTAGATGATCGATTTTGATTGATTTTCCACTATGGCAGGATGTTTAAGCTGCATTTAACATTAACTTGACAGCTAACATTACTTGTATTTTGCTAGCACTAGCTATATATGCAAACAGCGCGCTTTTCGGCGCCCCCCGCTTTTTTCACGTCAGTTTGGGTGACAAAGTCATCTGAAGCCATTCCATAGCTTAACCCTTAAATGCATGACTGTTTCGCCAAACATTCTTACATATTGGGGACCCGGTTCTATATTTAACATGGATAACGTTAGACCTCTACCTGTCGCGATAATATATACAACTCCTGATGTTAGAGTAACAGCTACAGAAGAATAAAATAAAACCTATTTCGTTACCTTTTGGAGCTTGGAAGGGTTCAGTTCGAGCAGATGTTTAATACCATCATCATATTTCCTCGTCAGAGCTCGTTTACTAGTATATTCAGCATCTGCCTCATATTCGCGATCTCACGCATATTCTCCAACTCATTTTCAACGTCTTCAAAATCAATATTTTGCTCACTGACAGCTTCTTGACCACATCCATCATCAGTGACAGTGACACTAATATCTGATTGTGTTTAGTTCTTGCTCTCTGAAGTAAATCACTGAGCCATTTCAAGTTTTGCAGATTATAATTATTATTGTTTCGTTTTCTGTCAGAGGTAACTATGAGTGAAACGTCACTTCATCATTGTGTAGCAGACATCGCCACCTTGTGGAATAAATGTGATTTGCACCCCCATTTCGTCATTATAGATTAATTTATCATGCCAGGCGCAAATTCCAAAAGAAACGTGTAGAGGCTCTAAAAAAGCTTTCTACAAAGGCTAAAGAGTCATAGAAAAATTGAGGCCTTCTTTTGACATGAAAATGTGCATGTTGCACATTTAGCTATTAAAATTGGGTAAAAATGCATCCACCAAATAATTAGTTATTTTTCATACTGTACAAAAAAGTTATTACAATAAAATGTATTTTTTTGTTCAAATAAGTTGTTATGGGTCCTGCTTTACTGTCCGTATTGAACCGCCACCAGTTTGTTCGGCGCGGCGGGGGTGGGGTTGGTCTATATTATAAAATATGGTATATTTTCCTGCTTTTTTGTCCTTAGCCAATCACATGCCTGAGTGTGGTGTGAAAAGAAACCAAAAAAGCTAAAACATGCAACCATGTATAATTGTTTGCCCTTGTTTCGGACCCAATGAACTGAACTAGAGATGTGAAAGCACCCTACGAAGTATTTACTAGACAAGCCAAAGTAATTGTCTTGTTTTGGGGGAAAATAGCTCAAAATGAAGAGAGTTTTTGCTTAAAATAAGATAAATAATCTGCCAATGGGGTGAGAAAAATAATCTTAATTCAAACAGAAAACAAGATTATTATTCTCACCCCATTGGCAGATTATTTTGCTCTCTTCATTTAAAGTTATTTCCCCCAAAACAAGATAATTTTTTTTGCTTATGTAGTAAATGTTTCTTAATGTAAGAATGTTTAGATATTTGGACTTAAAACAGGACAACAACACTAGAAAAGCCTTGTTTGCAGTGTACTGGGGAAATAGCAAGCGGTGAACTTAAATTGTCTCATTACTCTGCATTTTACAAACATCTGAGACACGAAAGATAAAATAAAACTTGTGATATACACAAAATTATGTATGAAAACGACTCAAGAAACAAAAAAAAATATGAAGGCTGCATGTAAACCCTTTTTTTTTTTGTTGCGGTGATGGCGAAGACGATCTCAGACCCGCGGTAGGCGTCACGTGACCACGGTATTGTGGTAAAACGGCAACCGTCCCAGCCCTATTATCCATAGCTACTCTTACAACGCTCGCTCCAACTAGGCTACGAGAAGCATCAACAAAAGTCGCACTGGTGGTGACGTGATGGGTCAAATGGCATATGGTTGTCGCATATGTGTAATTGTAATTTAGACATACAAATATTGCACATTTTTCATCCGCGCTACTACCTGCCTGCAATGAGTTAATTATCCGCCCTGTGAATTTTAGAAATATCACAATCCACCCGTTTTAGCCACTTTTATGCAGGTACCCCGTTGCTGGGCTCTATGTAAAGCACGCCGCCACTGGAGTCTGGAGGATGGAAACCTGTTCTGTGGAGCGATGGATCACACTTAAATTAAACTTCTCTGAGAATACAATATTTGTTGTAATATTGTTCTGTTTAACACTGTGAAGCCGCTTTGAAACAATCGTCATTGTAAAAGCGCTATATAAATAAAGTTGATTGATTGATTAAGGGGCGAGGCGTTCTCCTCAATCAATCAATCAACTTTATTTATACATGGCTTATTCATACATGGCTGTAAAGATGGCTGGAGGAGGGATAATGGTGTGGAGATGTTTCTCAGAGGTTGGGCGTCTCAATTCCACTGAAGGGAAATCTTAATGCTTCAGCCTATTAACACATTTGGACAATGCTGTGCTTCCAACTTCCACCATTATCCATTCCAGCATAACTGTGTCCCAGTGCACAAAGAAGGTCCATAAAGACACGGTTGATGAGTTTGGTGTGGAAGAGAGCCCAGACCTCGACACCTTTGGGATAAACTGGAACAGCGATCGAGAGCCACACCTTCTCCTCTAACATCAGTGCCTGACCCCACAAATGCTCTACTGGATGAATCCACAACAACCTTTCAAGTTTATTGTGGAAAGTCTTCCCAGAAGAGTGGAAGCTGTTATAGTTGCAAAGGGGACCAACTCCATTTTGATGCCTGTGTATTCAGAATGTACAGTCCCTGTTGGTGTAATGGTCAGGTGTCCCAATACTTTTGTCCATGTATGAACTAACAGTGACAAATACTTTTATAGCATTTATAACTCTTGGTTAATGTTGTGCTAATACAAATGTGCTCTGTTTTAGATCATGTTATTTACAGCTGTAACATCGGCTGTGGCAAAATGGCCAGACATTTTCACTGCTGCCAGTGTCCCAAGACTTACATCAATAAAGCTACCCTAAAAAAGCATCTTTGTAACAGTCATCCCATAGCTTGCACTTTAAAACCACAAACCGTAAGTGACCCACAACAAGAACCTCCTTCCCAACAACCAACATCTCAACCACAACAGGACCCTGTTTTCCAAAAACCAACATCTCAACCACAAGAAGATCCTCCTTCCCATCAACCAACATCTCAACCACAAGAAGATCCTCCTTCCCATCAACCAACATCTCAACCACAAGAAGATCCTCCTTCCCAACAACCAACATCTCAACCACAAAAAGATCCTCCTTCCCAACAACCAACATCTCAACCACAAAAAGATCCTCCTTCCCAAAAACCAACATCTCAACCACAACAAGATCCTCTTTCCCAAAAACCAACATCTCAACCACAACAAGATCCTCTTTCCCAAAAACCAACATCTCAACCACAAAAAGATCCTCCTTCCCAACAACCAACATCTCAACCACAAAAAGATCCTCTTTCCCAAAAACCAACATCTCAACCACAACAAGATCCTCTTTCCCAAAAACCAACATCTCAACCACAACAAGATCCTCTTTCCCAAAAACCAACATCTCAACCACAAAAAGATCCTCCTTCCCAACAACCAACATCTCAACCACAAAAAGATCCTCCTTCCCAACAACCAACATCTCAACCACAAAAAGATCCTCCTTCCCATCAACCAACATCTCAACCACAAAAAGATCCTCTTTCCCAAAAACCAACATCTCAACCACAACAAGATCCTCTTTCCCAAAAACCAACATCTCAACCACAAAAAGATCCTCCTTCCCAACAACCAACATCTCAACCACAAAAAAATCCTCTTTCCCAAAAACCAACATCTCAACCACAACAAGATCCTCTTTCCCAAAAACCAACATCTCAACCACAACAAGATCCTCTTTCCCAAAAACCAACATCTCAACCACAAAAAGATCCTCCTTCCCAACAACCAACATCTCAACCACAAAAAGATCCTCCTTCCCAACAACCAACATCTCAACCACAAAAAGATCCTCCTTCCCAACAACCAACATCTCAACCACAACAAGATACTTCTTCCCAACAACCAACAAAACCTTTGCAGCAAAAAAAGCAGTCATGGATAATCCAGGTAATGTCTCATAGTATTAAGAATCAATGGTATGTAAACTTTTGAACAGGGTCAATTTTGTACCCTCAGCCTTTTTTTGTCTTGTGGACTATATGTAAACATCTTTTATGTAAAATACCTTATTCGGGGAAAAAAGAACATGCATTTTGTTTGATCCCTCTTATTTTGTTAAAATAATTAACATTTTGCAGATTCTAGAAGGTGTATTTAAACGTCTCTGTTATGCATGGTAACCCTAGTTCCCTGAAGGAGGGAATGGAGTAGCAGCCATATCACCCTATAGCCCAAGACTGGTTTCCCACTGAAGCTAAGCAGGGCTGAGCCTGGTCAGTACCTGGATGGGAGACCAACTGGGAAAACCAGGAGCTGCTGGTAGAGGTGTTAGTGAGGCCAGCAGGGGGCACTCACCCTATGGTCTGTGTGGGTCCTAACACCCCAGTATAGTGATGGGGACACTATACTGACAAAGAGCACCGTCTTTCGGATGAGACGTTAAACCGAGGTCCCGACTCTCTGCGGTCATCAAAAATCCCAGGATGTCTTTCGAAAAAAGAGTAGGGGTGTAACCCCGGCATCCTGGCCAAATTTGCCCATTGGCCTCTGTCCATCATGGCCTCCTAATAATCCCCATATCCTGATTGGCTTCATCACTCGGTCTCCTCTCCACCATAAGCTGGTGTGTGGTGAGCGTTCTGGCGCAATATGGCTGCCGTCGCATCATCCAGGTGGATACTGCACACTGGTGGTTGAGGAGATTCTATGTAAAGCACTTTGAGTGCCTTGAAAAGCGCTATATAAATCGAACGCATTATTATTATAATGGAGACGTACGTCGGACATCACCGACACATTAGGATCACTTATGGGGGCCCCTATCAGCTTTGAGATGTAGAGAATGTATCATGACTATTGGCATGCGAGATATGCATCTCGCGCTCCGTCTCGCAGTGCAGGTATAAAGCGGAAGCGATTGCAACGAACAGTTGTTTTTTACTGAGGAGGCGAACTAGTGACTCTGCCTGCAGTGATGGTACAGCTGTGGTACAGATGGTACAGCTGTTGTACAGATGGTACAACTGTGGCGATGGGACGTATGTCACCGTTCCCTCCTTCAGGGAACGAGGGTTATCATTCGTAACCAAGACGTTCCCTTTCAGTTGGTCACGTTCAACGTACGTCGGACGTCACCGACGAATTAGGATCCCTTTTGGAAAACACCACATTTACTACCACTACCAGCGCCCTGCTAGAGCCCCACAGACCCCGTCTGTACTGGGCGGGGAAATTCCTGTAGGGAGAGTCACGCTGCTGTTCTGCAAGACCCACTTAGCAGACTATTGGATAACGCTGCGGAATCATGCCCAGAGGGAGTTACCATGTGGAGAATACACGTATGGATTGGCCGTGGGCATGTACAACATATGGAAGTCCCAGGGGTGGCCCCGGCCATTGTAGGCAGTTGAGCAACTCGATACTGAAGCACTGAGTCAGGAAAGACACAGGCTCGCGGTAGGGAGCCGTACCGGGGAGGAACACACATATGGGATCGCTGTGGGGTTCACAAAATATGGAACCCAGCCTAACACAAGTTCCACCAAAGCATACAAGTGTTAGACCTGGCGTCAGACGCTCCACCACGTCTGACTGCCGTGGGTTGCGGAGGACACGACAGGGTTCGCTATTCTGGGGAACTCGACTGGAGCATATAAACGCACATATCCATTCCATGAGGAAGGGAATGGCTCAGCAAGCCGACACTTAAAACAGGCGTTGTAGGGGAACTCCTGCCCATAGCAATGAAGAGTCCGACCACGGACTGAAGGTTTGGCGGCACCTTGAAAAAAATGTGGTGTCACACCCGCGCGCTGCTCTTTTAGAAGAAAGCTTTTTTTAAATCACCTAGGAATGACTACGGCAAAACACAGGAGAGTAGTGCAGCCTGTGTATGCACTCACCATTGGGAACGCGCTCACCAAAACAACAATGAGTGTTAAAACAGCAGTTTATCACTGTATCAGTGAGATCGTGCCATCTCTCCCAGCACTCAAAGAAGCCTCTTCTCTTGTTCCCTCTCTTTCTCTCTCTGCTGAAGCAGGAGTAGTCTTCTTCATCGACACCGTGTTTAACTCTGAAGTAAATGACAACAGTGGGTTGCAATCACTTCTGCTTTATACCCACACTGTGTGTGCAAATCTCACACCGCAAGTCATTGGCCCGTTCTCTATACCTCGAAGGTGATAGGGGCTCCTAGAAGTGACTTGTCGAATGTGACCTACTGAAAGGGAACATATTTAGGTTAAAGTTTATAGTTATTTTGTGTAACTGACAGTGAATTTTCTTGTGTATTCAGCACATCACAATTAAGCAGAGAGGGCAAGAGCCTCGGCCTCGACGCTGCCATGCAGATGCTTCTTTATTCACTTGCCCCTTCTGCTCTTCTGACGTCTGTAAGCCCAGACAGTACCATCAGATAATGACCCATATAGCTGGGCATAAACTGAGGGCGGTGGAATATGGAGGTGAGCGCACAGTTTCTTTGGGAACACTTTATAATAATGCTGTAATAGAAACTAATGTAGTTAACACGTTATGAACTGAAAATACTTTTATAGCATTTATAACTCTTGGTTAATGTTGTGCTAATACAAATGTGCTCTGTTTTAGATCATGTTATTTACAGCTGTAACATCGGCTGTGGCAAAAGGGCCAGACATTTTCACTGCTGCCAGTGTCCCAAGACTTACATCAATAAAGCTACTCTAAAAAAGCATCTTTGCAACAGTCATCCCATAGCTTGCACTTTAAAACCACAAACCGTAAGTGACCCACAACAAGAACCTCCTTCTAAACAACCAACATCTCAACCACAAGAAGATCCTCCTTCCCAACAAACAACATCTCAACCACAACAAGAACCTCCTTCCCAACAACCAACATCTCAACCATTTCAATTAACAGCTCCTCCAGCGATTAATAGAAGGCAGATTTCTGCTCAGTGCCATCATAGGGTGAGTTTGAATTGTAAAAATTAGAAACTCATTGAGAAGATGCATCATGAAGCTATGCAATGTGCCATTGACAAGCAGTTTGTTGTAAAAGAATAGGATTTACAGTGATGTGCAAAAGTATGTTACATTTTGCCAACAGGAAATATCATTTCAGTCCTCCAAACTTTCCTTTTGACATTAATTGTTATAATCCAGTGAGATTTTGAGTTATGTCTGACAACATATTTTATGGTCCACACAGAGATCTGATCTCACAGTCATTGAGTGAACCGAGATGCAAGTCCTGATTTTGTATATAAGTGTGTTTGGATACAAAATAATTATTAATATATCATAGAGTTGTTTTTTGGTGGTGTTAAATTAAACTAGATCTACTAGATCTGCGTTGTTGTCACATTTGCGTTGAATTGTGGTATATGGAGCTGCCTGAAGTGTACATATGAAGTAGACTCGCTCCCTCTGTCAAAATTGAAGGGGGTCTGTCCATATAAAGTTTACGAAGTGGAACACACTTCAAAATTTCGGCTTGGATTACCCGAGGGGAAGTTTGCGAGTGCGTATCTAAAAGTGGAGTGGAACGCAACCCTGTGCTATAACATCAGCCCCTAGGGAACCCAAATGGATGAGGGGAAGGTAGAAGCCTTTGTTTCCTGGCCCACTCAAACCATCATTAAGAAACTTTTGTCAAATACTAGTGCAGGTTTCATGGACATTCGAGGCCTCCCACACCTTCCAGCGACTCAAGCAAGCCTTTACATCTGCTCTGCTCGCTTCTTATCCATTCTGACCCTTAACAAGCCTTTTGTGGTTGAAGTAGACTCTTCCACTAGTGGCATGGGAGCAGTCCTCTCTTAGCAGCAGGGGATATCTTCCAGGCTCCATCCATTTGCCTTTTTCTCCTGAAAGCTTTCCCTGGCAGAGTATGTCAACCGAGAACTACTAGTCACCAAGCTCATGATGGAAGAGTAGCAGCATTGGCTGAATGCATTATTAACTAATCATCGGAATCTGGAGTATCTTAGTGAAGCTTGTCGACTGAATCCACAGCAAGCTCATTGCGGCGGCCTCTTATTTAATCTTGTATCATCCAGGGGCCATTAGTATCACCTTGTCTCGTCTCAATTCCCTCAACTAACCTCAGAAGGAACCAGAGCCTGTAAAAGTGGAGTTATATTAAAAAAGTCCTGGCTAATCCAAGCTTTAAAAGGGCAGGGATTGTTGTTCTGTTTTTTAAGTCCATAAAAATGCATCTGTCCATCAAATAACATGCTTCACATTGCTCCGGGAGGTTAATAAAGGCCTTCTGAAGCGAATCGTTGCATTTGTGTAAGAAAAATATCCAAATTTAAAACTTTCTGGATTAATGTTCTGGCCAATCGGCTTCCGTGGAAAAGTGTTGATTGTGCCTTTCACTAACAAAGGCCTTTTTTAACCTCCCGAAGCCATGTGATGCACGTTATTTGATGGACAGATGCATTTTTATGGACTTCAAAAACAGAACAACAATCCCTCCCATTTTACAGCTTGGATTAGCCATATAACTCAACTTTTATTCCAAGGATGATTTAAGGGTGAGTAAATCATGGGCTAATTTTCAATTTTGGGAGAACTTTCTCTTTAACATCCGGGAAGCTCCTTCCTCTACCCATCCCTCGTCGTCCTTGGCCACGCCTGGGAGTCAACTTGATCACAGATCTTCAACTTTCAGACGGATACACCTGATAGTGTTCTAGTCACTGTCAACAGGTTTTCCAAGGCCTGATAATTGGTTTCCCTCAAGCTCTTGCCCACCACTATGGAGATGGCCAAACTTCTGTTTATCCACGTTTTACAATCACGGAATCCCTGAGGATATTGTGTCAGAGAGGTCCCCAGTTCACTTGCTATGTATGGAAAGACTTCTTTAAACTCCTGAGCATGACGGTCAGTTTCTTGTCAGGGTTTCCAACCTAGAACAACAGACAGAACTTAAGATACAGGAGATCGGCAACTAACTTCGGCCATCTCCACCAAAACCAATGGAGTCTATTCCTGTCCTTGGCCAAGTATGCACAGAACTCTCCATCAGCATTCAACAAAATTCACTTTCTTTTGGTGTGTGCTTGGCTATCAAAAACCCTGTTCCCTTGGCCCCTTGTCACTATCAAATGTCCTATCTATGGATCATTATTTCAGAGAGAGCGGGAGGGTCTGCAATGGGCTGTGCAATGCCAAAAGAGTCACAATGATGCCTAAAGATCCATTTCCCCCAACTACTACCCCAGCCAGAATCCTGACAAATCCCCTTGCTGCTCATCCTGGATGACAGGCTTGCCTACAAAGCCAGAGACCTCCTGGACTCCTTCGTTGTTTGAAGTACCAGGTGGACTGGGAAGGATATGGCCCCGAAGAAAGATCTTGGGTATCTCGGGATGACATCCTGGACCCAAACCTACTTTCTACCTTCCACTAGAACCATCCTTCTCATCCAGCTCCTTGAGGATTCATCCACGGCATCAGGAGCTACAGCTGATCCCCTGCACCTGCAAATCATTACCACCCTCATCAGATCTACTTCAAAAGCTACCCTCATTGGGAACATTTACATGCACACCATAAACTGGTAACTCGCCAATATCAGCTTATTGAAATAATCAGTTTTCCCCTTTACATGCAAACCAGTAAACTGACAACGCAAGTAAACCCCAATTACATGACTTTATTAATAAACCGGGTTATTTCCTTGTAGTGACGATAATAATGTCCGTATATCTGACTCGGAGTACTCCTAATGTTAGTCAGTTGTGATGTTAATAAAGCGAGTCAGCGGGAGATTTACGGCTCATATTATCCCTCATCAGTTCCAGATGCAGCGTTCTGACTGAACCTCTTCTACTTCTGCTGACTGAGATGAGAACACATCTTTATAATCTTCTGGCTCTTAAAGGAGTCTATGTTTTTGATATATGTCCTTAAATGCGTAAATGTATTTCATAAGAGGCAAAATAAGAGACAAAAAACAGTGTCGACCGGTTTATGCTTACGCCGTTTATGACCTTCCTCCGGTAAAAGAACAACCTGGAAGCTCAGACTGCTTGCCCTCTCTTCAGATTTGGAAAGTTTATTCTCCTTCAGTCTTTTACCTGAGGATTGTCTGACTTGTTCTCCAGTCTCCAGCGATCTCTTTCATCACCTTATATTCCCTGGTTTGTCTGTTTTACCTTCTATTCAACTCCCTGGCACTCCAATAACAACCATGTGAAAAAGAAAGTACACTCTCTTTGGATAAGAGTGGATTCTATGGTTTTATGTATCAGGACATAATGGAAAAAATCATCTGGTCCTTACCTCAAGTAACTCCCATTCTTTTTGCTATATCTTGCCAAAACTCTTTGAGTTAAGACTTGTATACTTTCCATAACTCTGCCGTTTCATAAATACTACAAAGCTGCATACTTGCTTGTTGGCATTTCTCCTCAGTGCTGTTCATTTTCATCTTACGAAATAATGTTTTAGGTTCACTAACATCCTCCTGTCGGAGTTTTCATGATACTGTTGAGAGGAACTGACTTTTTTTTCTTCTTATGTATTCAGCACATCACAATTAAGCCGAGAGGGCAAGAGCCTCGGCCTCAATGCTGCCAAGCAGATGCTTCTTTATTCACTTGCCCCTTCTGCTCTCCTGACGTCTGTAAACCCAGAAAATACAAACAAATAATGGCCCATATAGCTGGGCATAAACTGAGGGCGGTGGAATATGGAGGTGAGTGAGCATATATTGTGTTTGTGTAATACTTTATATTAAGGTTTGTAATAGTTAATGTAGTACACATATGTTGTGAACGTATCAGTGAAAATTCTGCGTTTATTAATCTTAGTTAATGTTAAAGTGATAGTTCACCCAAAAATGAGCCTGTGATGTTTATTTGCTGACCCCCAGGTTATCCAACATGTAGGTGTGTTTGTTTCTTCAGGAGAACACAAATGAAGATTTTTAACTCAACCGTTGCTGTGTGCCGGTCATAATGATGTGAATGGGTAACAATTCTATGAGAGTTAAAAAAAAAACATGCTTAGACAACATGTACAAAAACCCTGCTGCTCCTGACGACACATTGATGTCTTAAGAAACGATCGGTTTCTGTGAGAAACACAACAGTATTTATGTTAAGTATAAGGTCAAACTGGCGCGATCATTATATATATATATATATACAGTACAGGCCAAAAATGTGGACACATTACTATTTGTAATGTTTTTGAAAGAAGTTTCTTCTGCTCATCAAGACTGCATTTATTTGATCAAAAATAAAGAAAAAAATGTGTATTGTGATATATTATTACATTTAATGTATGTTCAGGATGGTTCCTCCAGTCTTCAGTGATCATGATCCTTCAGAAATCATTCTCAGATGAGGATTCATTACGAGTGTTGGACACAGTTCTGCTCACTAATATATCTGAGGAATAAAAACTATCTCTAACTAGTGTTGTCAAAAGTACCGACCGCGATACCAAATCGGTACTGAAATGTAAAAAATGTGACGCTTCGAGCGCTGTTGAGCTATAATCGTAAACACCTCTGACTGATTTGTTTGGTTTTTGAATGTCAGAAATGTATATTTGTGAATGTTGAGATGTTATATTGGTTTCACTGGTAAAAATAAATAATTGAAATGGGTATAAATTTGTTTTTTGTTAAGTTGCCTAATAATTATGCACAGTAACAGTCACCTGCACACACAGATATCCCCCTAAAATAGCTAAAACTAAAAAATCTAAAACTTCCAAAAATATTCAGCTTTGATATTAATGAGTTTTTTGTGTTCATTGAGAACATGGTTGTTGTTCAATAATAAAATTAATCCTCAAAAATACAACTTGCCTAATAATTCTGCACTCCCTGTATATATATATATTAAATCCTCATTAGTTTCAGCGCGGATCGGCCGAATGAGGCATCTATAGATATGTATGTATATCTATGATTGCGCCAGTTTGACCTGATCAGACAGAAGTAATAGCGGATGGGAACACTAGATGAGATTCGTCTGATATGAGGTAAAAAATAACATAAATACTGTTGTGTTTCTCACAGAAACTGATCGTTTCGTGTCTTAAGACATCAGTGTGTCGTCATGAGCAGCAGGGTTTGTGTGTGTGTTGTCTAAGCATGTTTTTTTTGCTCTTGTAGAATTGTTCCCCATTCACATCATTATGGCTCTCACACAGCAACGGTAGAGTTAAAAATCTTCATTTGTGTTCTCCTGAAGAAACAAACACACCGACATGTTGGATGCCCTGGGGGTCAGCAGATAAACATCACAGGCTCAATTTTGGGTGAACTATCACTTTAATGCCGGCAGTTTTTTTTTATGTTTGAAAAACTTGGGGGTGACCAAACAAGTTTTAGAACAACTGTTTTATGTTAACTTTGGTTGAACTATTATGAGCTAAGGAAGCATGAGCAGTTGTTTTCAAAACTTAACTTTAATCAAGATTAAAAAATTATGTAAAATAATTGAATGTTAACTTTTCCATTGTTTTCCAGAGTTACTTTTTACCTTTTGTAAGAGCATTTTTTCTGACATGCCATTATTTAATTCTGCTCAAAGGTGGTACACATGTAATTACTATAATGACTTTTAATAGAATGCATTAAAAAAAAAAAGTGGGAAAACAACACGTCGTACTCTGACAACACAGACAGGAACTCCTCTGAATGGCCATTGCATTCATAAGCTCAACAGACACGTGTGTGTGTGTGTGATTGATTACAATGCTGCAAAAACAACACACAACAGTAACTCTAATACAACATGAGCAGATCTAAATGTAATGCTGCCAACAACACTTCTCATTTCACTTTAATTGCAGCAGCTGTGATAGATTTTAATTGTGCAGGGGCATTTTTTGCCCCCTTATTTTGAATTTGGGGGCATATTTGCCACAAGCTACCGGTAATTTCTCACCTTGCTTCATTGTTAGTTTGTTCTGCAATGAATTTTCTGATGTTAAAAACTTGCTCTTCTTACTTCTAGTCTTAATATCTTACCATTCTTAAATCAAGATGCATTTACTAGATAAACGACATAAGAAATGTTTCCGTGCTTTCTTAAAAATCAAATCTAAATGAAGTGAGTTTTTGCTTAAAACAGGCAAAATGATCTGCCAATGGGGTGAGAAAAATTGAAATGATTGACATCTTGTTTCTTGTTTCCGTCCCAATCAGAAATAAGATTATTTTTCTCACCCCATTGGCAGATCATTTTGCCTGTTTTAAGCAAAAACTCACTTCATTTAGATATTTTTTCCCAAAAAACAAGAAAAAATATCTAATTTCATTTTACTTATCTAGTAAATGCATTTTGATTTAAAAATGTGTGATATTTGGACTGGAAACAAGAATTTTTTCATTTTTTGACATTTTTTTGCAGTGCCTATTCTAAAGTGATACCAATGTATCAGGTAAGGTCATATTTTGGGAAATGTCTACTAACACTGTTGTTGTTTTTTACCCTGTTGTAGATTATGTAATATACAGCTGTAACAGCTGTGGTGAAAAGGCCAGACATTTTCACTGCTGCCAGTGTCCACAGACCTACTTCAATCAAGGTGCCCTAAGAAGGCATCTTTACAGCACTCATCCTATAGCTACTGGCACTGCGGAAACAGAACCAAAACCTGTTGATTGTCTACTACAAGAACCTCCTTTACTGCAACCAGCACCGCATCCAGTGGAGTTAGCAGCTCAGCCAGTGATTGCTCAAAGAAAGCAAATCTCTGTGCAGTGTCCTCACTGCAGGGTCAGTCTCAATTCCAAAAACTTAAAGATCCACATTAAGCGGAAACATCATGAAGCCATGCATCCCATAGCCTCAACTTGGGATACATCCCACAAGGTTATCTGTGTTGAAATGGCACCAAGAAGTGAACTTTTGGTTACACAGTGTGTGTCTCTAAGCTCAGTAGACTTCACCTGTGCTGCTGCTCCTAGTGAAGTCTTATCAGAGGACATGTTGACTGAGATGGAGTAAAAATCATTTGGCGGGGAAAAGAACAATGCTTTAAAGAGCAAAAACAGACTTAAAGGACAACATAGTCCATTGGGTCACATTGGGTGTTTAGAGATAAAACTCTTTACATTCGATTTCATGAAAACGCATCCCAGAGAACGATCTACTCACTGACCATCTGTTCATTACCCCTAGGGGCATTTCTCACCGGAGTTGTCCTTTAACATGAAGGTGTCACATAACCTTGATACCATTGGCGGCCCCAACTACTTGTATTATACATCAAACGTCACACATTATGTTCTTGGTGAATTGGCACTGCCAAAAAAAGTAGAACATCCTGCCTGTTTGCAAAGGTGAGTCTCTTTATTTCTTAAAGGGACAGTTCACCCTGAAATGAAATTTTATGGTTAGTTCAGCCAGAAATGAATCTTCTGTCATTAACTCGTCTCCCTAATGTCGCTCCACACCCGTAAGACCTCTGTTCATCTTCACACACAGTTTAAGATATTTTATATTTAGTCCGAGAGCGTATGCAAGTGTATGCACACTATACTGTCCATGTCCAGAAAGGGAATAAAAACATCATCACAGTAGTCCATATGAGACATCAGTGGGTTAATTAGAGTCTCTTGAAGCATCCAAAATACATTTGGGTCCAAAAATAACAAAAACTACGACTTTATTCAGCATTGGCTTCTCTTCCGCGTTTGTGTTCAATCCTCAAATAAAGATTCAAATGGTTATGAATCAGTGAATCGATCAATGATTCGGATCGCCAATGTCACATGATTTCAGCAGTTTGGATCGCGTGTCAAATTGCCAAATAGACTGTGCATAGACTGCATACGCTCTCGGACTAAATATAAAATATCTTAAACTGTGTGTGAAGATGAACGGAGGTCTTACGGGTGTGGAGCGACATTAGGGAGAGGAGTTAATGACAGACATTTCAGTTTTGGGTGAACTAACCCTTTAAAGCCTTGTTTTACTCACCCTGCTGTTCATTTAATGCCCTATCTCCTTCTATTCCTTACGGACCTCAAAAGCAGTAATTTTGCGTGCTTGGTCCTATAATGGCAGTGGATAGCGACCATGGTAAAACATGACAAAAATTATACAAAAGTATTTCTCAGTGATACAGTGAGATGCGTGCCATATATTTGGGAAGTGTCCAGGAGACATACTGTAAGGTTCTGGGAGAAATAAACTATTATTCAGTCCAAACACTGAGGCTCAGTACATCCAAGATAAACACACACGCAACATTTTGAGAAATCAGGCTCAAAAGGAAAACAAACGCCACTCTCGTCTTTTCTATAAAGGTAATAATACAATACTAATAATAAAACCTAATAATAATAAAAGACTAACGGCTGAGCTCAGTGTTTGGACTGAATAATAGTTTATTTCTCCCAGAACCTTACAGTATGCCTCGCTATCCACTGCCATTATAGGACGAAGCGCGTAAAATGACTGCTTTTGAGGTCCGAAAGGGATAGAAGGACATAGGGCATTAAATCAGCAGCAGGGGGAGTAAAAGATGGCTTTAATTATATTTCAGGGTGCACTGCCCCTTTAAATGAAGAATTGGCTCTTGGAAACTAGCCAGAAGCAGAGGAAGGGGTTGAGCCCGCACAACACTAAAGCCAACAGTAGTCGTTCCAAAAATATGAGACATCAACCCAAAAGAGAAGCTGATTCTGACCCACAACAAACTGGCACTGCAGTAACCGATGGTTCTGGAGATATCAGTGGCCCCTGATGCTCATTGTGTGCAATATGTTAGAGTTGTTCTGTCCTCAGTTTCCTCATGTCTCAAGCATCCCATTAAAACGACTCGTGACCGGGAAAACATGAACAGCTGCAGGCATAGGCCGGTTTTGAATAAAATAAATCCAAAATGTTGAACTGGAATGTCAATGGTTTATCAATGATTGATGAATTGCTGTTACTTTAAAACCCCTTACAGGTGGGACGCTTGGTGCTCTTTGTTCCACGGCCTTTTTTCCGTATCCTATATTTTAGTAATCCTCATAAATTAGGTATCATTCAAAAGCGTACAAACTCAAAATCCATCCTGTGAAAACCGTTTTGAAATCAGACTGTTACCGAGGAAACGGTACTCGGATTTCTTCTAGCAGGCTCCTCCCTTAGTGGGCGGAGTCATGTTTCATGTTACAACATTTATTTTAACTACTTTAGAATAAAAATCTTTTCTAATCTTGACAAAACCTCTTCCTATATCATAGGAAAGGCCGGTCTCTCAAGGTTCCATACTTGGTGACTGGTTTGCAGTGTTGGGAAAGTGACTTTGAAAAGTAAAACATTACGATGTTGTGTTACTTTGTAAGAAAAGTAAAGGGGTGCGTTACTCTTTTCACCTGGGTTGGGCTAGTTTGTCTGGGGGTTTTTTTACGTGTCAAAAAATGTCTTTTTGAGCAAATGTAAAGACCCTTTTACACCAGAGGTAGACAATAAGCCTTGGGTAACACATATGTTGCATATGGCTTAACTGAATCATAAAAGGTCAGCAGCAAGTACATTATGCATTAAATCTCCCTTTAATAAACAAAAATATTCGATTTATTTAACGTGTGTGTGTGTGTGTGACAGACATATGAGGACCCAAATGTGTATCTTAGCTATCCAAATCCAGTGTTCTGTATTCTCCGTACGTGAGTATTTGTTGTAGCTGGCTATAAAAAAAAAAAAAAAAAAAAAAACAGTTGTGTACTGTGCTAATTAATTGAGATTTCTTACAGCTCTTACAGGTTGTTGGCTTTGTTTGTTTCGTTGCTTCTATTGCTCTCCCCTTTTTTGTAAGTCGCTTTGGATAAAAGTGTCTGCTAAATGATTAAATGTAAAATGTAAATGTATAATGCCATGGGTATGACACAGGTATTACAGGAGAGGGTGAAATATGAGGACATTTAAAAAGGCTTATAAATCTGTGTGTGTGTGTGTGTGTGTGTGTGTGTGTGTGTGTGTGTGTGTGTGTGTGTGTGTGTGTGTGTGTGTGTGTGTGTGTGTGTGTGTGTGTGTGTGTGTGTGTGTGTGTGTGTGTGTGTGTGTGTGTGTGTGTGTGTGTGTGTAACACTACTGAACTAGAGGCTTGTAAAACAATCAATACACTTAACGCTCAGTTCAGTATTGCAACAATTTATCAATTTACCATTTTTATGTACCGTGTCATATTTTCTTGCCATAATTTACATAACATGAAGTAGATTTTTGGCTTTAGCTCTGTTTGGGCTAACTCGTTCTGCATCCCGATGATCCTGGATCCTCACATGATACACCTGAGCTGTGACTAATACTTTCAAAGAAAAACTTGCTTATTTCTGAAAAAGTATACAAGCTTTATACTGGTCATATATAATATCTTACTGTGTCACATGATATGCACAGTTAACACACACACACACACACACACATCAGTGCACTGCAGACACTGCTCTTCTTCCTCAGTCATGTTGTCTTGTTTCCAGTCTAAATATCTGACAATTCTTAACTCAAGATGCATTTACTAGATTAGTAAAACCACATGAGATATTTGTTCTCGTTTTGTTGAAAATAAAATCTAAATGAAGAGAGTTTTTGCTTAAAACAGGCAAAATGATCTGCCAATGGGGTGAGAAAAATAATCTTATTTCTGATTGAAATCTTGTTTCTTGTTTCCGTCCCAAACAGAAATAAGATTATTTTTCTCACCCCACTGGCAGATCATTTTGCCTGTTTTAAGCAAAAACTCACTTCATTATATTATTTTCTTATCTTATCAAGTAAATTAATCCTAATTTAAGATTTGTTAGATATTTAGATTGGAAACAAGAAAAAAAAAAAACTAAATACACTCTAAAAAATGCTGGGTTAAAAACAACCCAAGTTGGGTTGAAAATGGACAAACCCAGAAATTGGGTTGTTTGCATGAGTCCATTTACTAGACTGTAAAAAAATTTGGTTGATTTTTGTTGGTTTAACTTAAAAAAGTAAGTAACCTGGTTGCCTTAAAATTTTGAGTTTATTGAAATTAAAAATATGAGTTGATACAATGAAGGAAATTTGTTTAATAAATAGAAACTCAAAATATGATTGTATCTGAACCACACGTGATAAATCATGAAAATAGCACAATTTGGCTGCGTCATCACAAATAAAACACACAATTACCCAATATGCTTACACAATCTTATTATAATATTTTAATAAAGGTTGTCGAATCTAAAAAAAAATTCATTGTATAAACTCAATTTTAATTTCAATGAACTCAAAATTTTAAGGCAACCAGGGAACTTTTTTTATAAATAATTTTTTAAAGTGTAGGGATCAAACAACCCAATTTCTGGGTTTGTCCATTTCCAACCCAACTTGGGTTGTTTTTAACCCAGCATTTTTTAAAGTGTAAGAAGAGCATTTTTGCAGTGTGAACACTCGGCTGGACGAATACAGTACACTTCTCTTTATAGCTAGAACAGTCACACAGAGTCCCCGACTTACAAAATAAACAACAAATACATAAATAGTTTCCCTTTCAGTCAAAGCAATGGAGAGTTAAATACTGGCTGACCCAATAAATGGATAATACTAGTGTTCATGTACTCCACACCGCTCTGGTTTCAGCTGGAAGCGTGAGGCCTGAGTGTGTGTTCCAGAGGTCGTAAGGCACTTCGGTGGAGAGACCCGAAAGCAGGGCCGTCTGTGAGTGTCTCGGCCCAGTTTGGCCTCAGTGTTTGGGCCTCGAGCGGCTCTTGTGTGGGTCATCGGCCGGGGCAGGATGTGGGTTTAATGCAGTGGCCCTCAGACATGACCAGGCTGGCGGGGCAATGGCATCCGGCCACGCAGGGCCTGCTACAGGGGCCCACCTCGTTCCAGTTTTGGCAGGTTTTAGTGCAGCCGGGTCCACATGTGTCATAAACGGCTCCATGTTTGCAGTGCGTGCCTGTGGCGGAAAAAGAGACAACACTCGTCACTAGGGGTGTAACGATTCGTTTTAACAACGATTCGATTCGTATCACGATTTGAGGTTGTCGATTCGATTCAGGGACGATATTGGTTCATTTAGAACGATACGATCCGAAACGATTCAGTGACTTGAAATCGATTCGGTAACTTTTAATCAGTGTGACTGCAATAAATACGTGCAGGTGAAGTTTCCTCGATTCCTGTTGTTTCTTTTAAGGGAATCAGATATCAATTAATTATGGATATAAACAAACAAGTAAACAATTAATGGCACATGTGTTCACATTTTATTTGAATAAAGTGCAACCAACAGTTTAGGCTGAATTAACAGGAAGTTAACCTCTTCTGCTGTCATTCTCAATAAAAGTACAGTAAGTGACCCCAGCACACTACTACTGCTCCTTCTGCTTGTTTATCAACATTAAAATATTACAATATTAATATCACAAATAAAGTGCGACTAACATCTCTTCAGGGTGACTGAGCAGCGGCTGAACCTGCTGCTACTACAAACAGCGAGAGACTTCTTTAGAACATCTCCATCTTTACTAAAGCCAAAGTGTTTTCTCACACTGGACCGCAATGCTGGCCTGATCATTTCCCGCTCGTCGGCTTCTCCTCTGTCATCCGCCATCTTAGGTTTAGTTTTCTCTGCGCGGCTGCTGGCGCGTGCGGCTGACGTCACATATAGGCCGACTGAGTAACGTTTAACGCCTTTATCATTAAAAGTGCTGAGAGAAAACATCCAGATAAAGTCTGACGTGCTTAAATCAAATGTGTTACATTAAGAAACATTTACTACACAAGTAAAAGTAATTGTCTTGTTTTGGGGAAAATAACTCAAAATGAAGAGAGTTTTTGCTTAAAATAAGATAAATAATCTGCCAATGGGGTGAGAAAAATAATCTTGTTTTCTGTTTGAATTAAGATTATTTTTCTCACCCCATTGGCAGATTATTTATCTTATTTTAAGCAAAAACTCTCTTCATTTTGAGTTATTTCCCCAAAATAAGACAATTACGTTTACTTGTCTAGTAAATGTTTCTGAATGTAAGAATTTTTAGATATTTTGACTAGAAACAAGACAAAAATACTGAGTAAGAAGAGCATTTTTTGCAGTGTACTTTCCATAGTCTGTGCACTCTCAGAAAAAAAGGTTCAGCGCTGTCACTGGGGCGGTACCTAAGGTACAAAAGGGAAAAGGTACGTCTTTGTACCTTACTCACCCGTAAATGGTACATATTAGTACTTTAACAGTGCATATTAGTATCTTAAAGGTACATAGTAGTACCTTTTCGGTTTTGTACCTTAGGTGTACCACCCCAAAGTACCTTTTTTCTGACAGTGGGACAATTTGAGGAGCAGAGACAGCGGCGCATCTGACGAGACTAACACACACTTCAGGAACCAACCGATCCGGAGCAGATGTTTCCAGTTCAGTCACAAAGCAAACATTTCAGTGCCACAGACGAACTGATGGCAACACGTTCACTTTCCATAATTACGGACACAATCACCGATGTATAAAAGGCTGTTATTGCTGTCTGTAAACTCAGCTGCAGGTGCACCGCTTTAACTAGACCGACAGCTGTAATCTCATGAGAAACGCCACACCTGGCAGAGGTTATTGTCACAGACTGTAAAAAAGGTTAAAGCGGTGGTTCTGTGTTTTTCTCTAGGCTTGGCTGTGTTTATGGGGTGCAGTATAACACATTTTAATACTTCTTTCGTTCTTTTTTGTCGCTGTATTTTTCTTCTATCCTCCCTTTATTCCACACCGCTGTCTGTGCTTTGAACGGCTCGTTTGCTTCCTGCTTCTATGAAGCCCCTCCCTCTGAAAAACGCAATGGTCTTAGATTGGTCAGATGGCCAAATGTAGTTTCCTGTATTTTTATTGGCTGAAGCACAGGTTAAGGCCACGCCCCTTCCCATTACGGGCAGAAGTCACATCTGCGGAGACTAGCGAGGGTTTATGATGTCACCAACCCAGGAAGAAGCTCATTGTAGTCCAAACCGGCCATTTTTGTAGGCAATAAACTGCCGTAACTTTAAAAGACAATATCTCCGTTTGCATTGAACTTTCAGCGCTGTAACTTTGCAGATACTGTTAATGCTCAAGCAGCGACATTACACACTAACTAAAGTTAAACAAGTCAAATCACAGCAAACACCCCTTTAATGTTGATTGAATAGCTTGTGACATCAACTGGACATTTCGTCACCTTTGTTTCCTTGTATGTGATTGGTTGAAGTAGTTTCTGTCGCCGCTAGAGCAAAAAAAAAAGTAGTTTTTTCGCCGCAGCACATTCTCGTTCGGTGTGGAAGCGCTCATTACACACACAGCTGATCAAAACCATAGCGCAAATTATTCGCACGTCAAAATCGCCTCCAGTGTGAAAGGGCCTTAAATCAGCATATTAGAATGATTTATGAAGGGTCGTGAATTTAATCAATCAACTTTATTTATATCGTGCTTTTACAACGACGATTGTTTCAAAGCAGCTTCACAGTGTTAAAAGACACCAAACCATGAATTTTTTGTGTGTGTGTAGCTTCTGTGGATAAATGTGACTTACTGACGCAGGCTGGCTCCGGTCTCCAGTGCACGCGGACGTCATCTCTCTCACACGCTCGACTGTAGGCGATGAACGACTCACAGTAACAGTTCTTATGCACCGGACACTCACACATATCTGTGACACACGACCTGAAGAGAGACGGAGACAGTGGTTACTCTCAACGACTTCCTCAGAATTACTGCTTAAAGGGTTAGTTCAGCCAGAAATAAACTTCTGTCATTAACTCGTCTCCCTAATGTCGCTCCACACCCGTAAGACCTCCGCTCATCTTCACACACAGTTTAAGATATTTTATATTTAGTCCGAGAGCGTATGCAAGTGTATGCACACTATACTGTCCATGTCCAGAAAGGGAATAAAAACATCATCACAGTAGTCCATATGAGGCATCAGTGGGTTAATTAGAGTCTCTTGAAGCATCCAAAATACATTTGGGTCCAAAAATAACAAAAACTACGACTTTATTCAGCATTGGCTTCTCTTCTGGGTTTGTGTTCAATCCTCAAATAAAGATTCAAACGGTTATGAATCAGTGAATCGATTCATGATTCGGATCGTGTCTCAAACTGCTGAAATCACGAGACATTGGCGATCCGAATCATGAATCAATTCGCTGATTCATTACCGTTTGAATCTTTATTTGAGGATTGAACACATTGAACACCCCTTCTTGCCACAACTCTTCTTCTCCGTTTTTAGTGTATTTCTGTGGCAGAATTGCAGCGCCACACACTGGCCTGGCATGCAAACTACATCGTTTTTAGTCGTTTCGGTAATCTCGTATTCAAGATATTTCTTGAAACGAGGGGAAAAAAAGATCGGATTGGGAAAGCTCTGGCTTCATGTGGACGGGGCCTAATAGTTCACTTGAAGGATTATAGTTCTCCCTTTTAATCCGCTTAGAAAAGCTCCACGTTTTATTTTACCATACTTGATCGTTCAGCTATTGGTGTAACTGTATTTAAATAGAGGAACACGTGGAGGAGTTTGGTGGCTTCTAACTTGATCTCTGTTTGGTACCATAGTGAATGAACTGGGCTTAGTGGGCTAAGCTAAATGCTATCAGATCATCACCGCACGTCAGAGAGATTAAGAGCACACACTGAGACGAGAGAGGTGTGTGTGAATTCGGCTTAGTTAAGGGAATAACAGAGTTTAATATGAAAAAGCGGTGAAGTAACCCTTTAAATGTACTTAAAATGTCCTAGACCTTTTAAATGTTCTTCCATGTTTCTCCCTCGTTTTGGCAGTTTGTTATTATATAGGGTTCGATTTTTTAAATGCTTAGGGTGCCCTTTTTTTCGCTCCGTGGTCATATTTTAATGCATCTGTAATGAGTTTGTTGCAGGCCTGTTTTATTGGTTGTCTCCCCACAGCATTATTTTGTGGGGTTTTGCAAACTCTACTGTTGAATTTTTCTACAACATTCACTTGTGACAGTAAAATAGTGCATTTCAATCTACAGCAGTATTTCCTCTCTCAATCAGGAGAACATTTTGTTAACACCTGGTCATGCATAGCAAAAAAAAAAAAACTCATATACCACGAAACCAATATCATTTAGAAAAATAACGTGATATACATTTTTTGGTCATACCGCCCAGCACTACTTCAGACAGTTTTTCTGAACATGTCCATTAACAATTCAAAGGAAAAGAGAGGCCTCGTATTTTCTACTGTTGCTCTTTATAGTTCAGTTTCTGCGACACTAGTGGCACCTAACAGAATTATAAACACATCATATTTAGCAAACGACCCTTTTGTGCTCGCACCTCTCCTAACTCAAACATCTCAAACACAGCTCTTACAGGTGCTTGTGAAGGCATGTCTCAACAGGTTAAAGTAGACCACATTCATAACATAGCAACACAGCTAAAAGTAATCCCTTAGAGATGTGTCATGAGTAAGTAACTGAGTAACAAACACTTGCTTGTAATAAACCCATCCACTGCATCTGCACAAGTCACATTTATAGATGTGCCACAACTGTTGTAGTGCGGAACAACACAATGTCCCATATGCTTTGCTTTGTTTGTAACCTGTTTAATCTTTTGAGCATCTAAATACAGTGAATATTGGGTTGAACTTCTGTAACGAGGCAGAACGTCTTTTCCCATTTAGTACGTCAATGATGATCCCACAAGGACTAAACACCGTCTGACTTTGCCTGCTACAGTAGCCACTCCCCAAACTCTCAGTCTGCTACAGTAGCTACTCCCCAAACTCTCAGCCTGCTACAGTAGCCACTCCCCAAACTCTCAGTCTGCTACAGTAGCCACTCCCCAAACTCTCAGCCTGCTACAGTAGCCACTCCCCAAACTCTCAGCCTGCTACAGTAGCCACTCCCCAAACTCTCAGTCTGCTACAGTAGCCAATCCCCAAACTCTCAGTCTGCTACAGTAGCCACGCCCCAAACTCTCAGTCTGCTACAGTAGCCACTCCCCAAACGCGCAGTCTGCTACAGTAGCCACTCCCCAAACTCTCAGCCTGCTACAGTAGCCACTCCCCAAACTCTCAGCCTGCTACAGTAGCCACTCCCCAAACTCTCAGTCTGCTACAGTAGCCACTCCCCAAACTCTCAGTCTGCTACAGTAGCCACTCCCCAAACTCTCAGTCTGCCACAGTAGCCACTCCCCAAACTCTCAGTCTGCTACAGTAGCCACGCCCCAAACTCTCAGTCTGCTACAGTAGCCACTCCCCAAACTCTCAGTCTGCTACAGTAGCCACTCCCCAAACTCTCAGTCTGCTACAGTAGCCACTCCCCAAACTCTCAGTCTGCTACAGTAGCCACTCCCCAAACTCTCAGTCTGCTACAGTAGCCACTCCCCAAACTCTCCTCCTGCTACAGTAGCCACTCCCTAAACTCTCAGTCTGCTACAGTAGCCAGTCCCCAAACTCTCCTCCTGCTACAGTAGCCACTCCCTAAACTCTGTCTGCTACAGTAGCCACTCCCCAAACTCTCCTCCTGCTACAGTAGCCACTCCCTAAACTCTCAGTCTGCTACAGTAGCCACTCCCCAAACTCTCAGTCTGCTACAGTAGCCACTCCCCAAACTCGCAGTCTGCTACAGTAGCCACTCCCCAAACTCTCCTCCTGCTACAGTAGCCACTCCCCAAACTCTCAGTCTGCTACAGTAGCCAGTCCCCAAACTCTCAGTCTGCTACAGTAGCCACTCCCCAAACTCTCAGTCTGCTACAGTAGCCACTCCCCAAACTCGCAGTCTGCTACAGTAGCCACTCCCCAAACTCGCAGTCTGCTACAGTAGCCACGCCCCAAACTCTCAGTCTGCTACAGTAGCCACTCCCCAAACTCTCCTCCTGCTACAGTAGCCACTACCCAAACTCTCAGTCTGCTACAGTAGCCACTCCCCAAACTCTCAGTCTGCTATAAGCCACGCCCCAAACTCTCAGTCTGCTACAGTAGCCACTCCCCAAACTCTCCTCCTGCTACAGTAGCCACTCCCCAAACTCTCAGTCTGCTACAGTAGCCATTCCCCAAACTCTCAGTCTGCTATAAGCCACGCCCCAAACTCTCAGTCTGCTACAGTAGCCACTCCCCAAACTCTGTCTCCTACAATAGCCACTCCCCAAACTCTCAGTCTGCTACAGTAGCGACTCCCTAAACTCTCAGTCTGCTACAGTAGCCACACCCCAAACTCTCAGTCTGCTACAGTAGCCACTCCCCAAACTCTCAGTCTGCTACAGTAGCCACTCCCCAAACTCTCAGTCTGCTACAGTAGCCACACCCCAAACTCTCAGTCTACTACAGTAGCCACTCCCCAAACGCGCAGTCTGCTACAGTAGCCACGCCCCAAACTCTCAGTCTGCTACAGTAGCCACTCCCCAAACTCTCAGTCTGCTACAGTAGCCACTCCCTAAACTCTCAGTCTGCTACAGTAGCCACACCCCAAACTCTCAGTCTGCTACAGTAGCCACTCCCCAAACTCTCAGCCTGCTACAGTAGCCACTCCCCAAACTCTCAGCCTGCTACAGTAGCCACTCCCCAAACTCTCAGCCTGCAACAGTAGCCACTCCCCAAACTCTCAGTCTGCTACAGTAGCCACTCCCCAAACTCTCAGTCTGCTACAGTAGCCACTCCCCAAACTCTCCTCCTGCTACAGTAGCCACTCCCCAAACTCGCAGTCTGCTACAGTAGCCACGCCCCAAACTCTCAGTCTGCTACAGTAGCCACTCCCCAAACTCTCAGTCTGCTACAGTAGCCACTCCCCAAACTCTCCTCCTGCTACAGTAGCCACTCCCCAAACTCTCAGTCTGCCACAGTAGCCACGCCCCAAGCTCTCCTCCTGCTACAGTAGCCACGCCCCAAACTCTCAGTCTGCTACAGTAGCCACTCCCCAAACTCTCAGTCTGCTACAGTAGCCACTCCCTAAACTCTCAGTCTGCTACGGTAGCCACTCTCCAAACTCTCAGCCTGCTACAGTAGCCACTCCCCAAACTCTCAGTCTGCTACAGTAGCCACTCCCCAAACTCTCAGTCTGCTACAGTAGCCACTCCCCAAACTCTCAGCCTGCTACAGTAGCCAATCCCCAAACTCTCAGCCTGCTACAGTAGCCACTCCCCAAACTCTCAGTCTGCTACAGTAGCCACTCCCCAAACTCTCAGTCTGCTACAGTAGCTACTCCCCAAACTCTCAGCCTGCTACAGTAGCCACTCCCCAAACTCTCAGTCTGCTACAGTAGCCACTCCCCAAACTCTCAGTCTGCTACAGTAGCCACTCCCCAAACTCTCAGTCTGCCACAGTAGCCACTCCCCAAACTCTCAGTCTGCTACAGTAGCCACGCCCCAAACTCTCAGTCTGCTACAGTAGCCACTCCCCAAACTCTCAGTCTGCTACAGTAGCCACTCCCCAAACTCTCAGTCTGCTACAGTAGCCACTCCCCAAACTCTCAGTCTGCTACAGTAGCCACTCCCCAAACTCTCAGTCTGCTACAGTAGCCACTCCCCAAACTCTCCTCCTGCTACAGTAGCCACTCCCTAAACTCTCAGTCTGCTACAGTAGCCAGTCCCCAAACTCTCCTCCTGCTACAGTAGCCACTCCCTAAACTCTGTCTGCTACAGTAGCCACTCCCCAAACTCTCCTCCTGCTACAGTAGCCACTCCCTAAACTCTCAGTCTGCTACAGTAGCCACTCCCCAAACTCTCAGTCTGCTACAGTAGCCACTCCCCAAACTCGCAGTCTGCTACAGTAGCCACTCCCCAAACTCTCCTCCTGCTACAGTAGCCACTCCCCAAACTCTCAGTCTGCTACAGTAGCCAGTCCCCAAACTCTCAGTCTGCTACAGTAGCCACTCCCCAAACTCTCAGTCTGCTACAGTAGCCACTCCCCAAACTCGCAGTCTGCTACAGTAGCCACTCCCCAAACTCGCAGTCTGCTACAGTAGCCACGCCCCAAACTCTCAGTCTGCTACAGTAGCCACTCCCCAAACTCTCCTCCTGCTACAGTAGCCACTACCCAAACTCTCAGTCTGCTACAGTAGCCACTCCCCAAACTCTCAGTCTGCTATAAGCCACGCCCCAAACTCTCAGTCTGCTACAGTAGCCACTCCCCAAACTCTCCTCCTGCTACAGTAGCCACTCCCCAAACTCTCAGTCTGCTACAGTAGCCATTCCCCAAACTCTCAGTCTGCTATAAGCCACGCCCCAAACTCTCAGTCTGCTACAGTAGCCACTCCCCAAACTCTGTCTCCTACAATAGCCACTCCCCAAACTCTCAGTCTGCTACAGTAGCGACTCCCTAAACTCTCAGTCTGCTACAGTAGCCACACCCCAAACTCTCAGTCTGCTACAGTAGCCACTCCCCAAACTCTCAGTCTGCTACAGTAGCCACTCCCCAAACTCTCAGTCTGCTACAGTAGCCACACCCCAAACTCTCAGTCTACTACAGTAGCCACTCCCCAAACGCGCAGTCTGCTACAGTAGCCACGCCCCAAACTCTCAGTCTGCTACAGTAGCCACTCCCCAAACTCTCAGTCTGCTACAGTAGCCACTCCCTAAACTCTCAGTCTGCTACAGTAGCCACACCCCAAACTCTCAGTCTGCTACAGTAGCCACTCCCCAAACTCTCAGCCTGCTACAGTAGCCACTCCCCAAACTCTCAGCCTGCTACAGTAGCCACTCCCCAAACTCTCAGCCTGCAACAGTAGCCACTCCCCAAACTCTCAGTCTGCTACAGTAGCCACTCCCCAAACTCTCAGTCTGCTACAGTAGCCACTCCCCAAACTCTCCTCCTGCTACAGTAGCCACTCCCCAAACTCGCAGTCTGCTACAGTAGCCACGCCCCAAACTCTCAGTCTGCTACAGTAGCCACTCCCCAAACTCTCAGTCTGCTACAGTAGCCACTCCCCAAACTCTCCTCCTGCTACAGTAGCCACTCCCCAAACTCTCAGTCTGCCACAGTAGCCACGCCCCAAGCTCTCCTCCTGCTACAGTAGCCACGCCCCAAACTCTCAGTCTGCTACAGTAGCCACTCCCCAAACTCTCAGTCTGCTACAGTAGCCACTCCCTAAACTCTCAGTCTGCTACGGTAGCCACTCTCCAAACTCTCAGCCTGCTACAGTAGCCACTCCCCAAACTCTCAGTCTGCTACAGTAGCCACTCCCCAAACTCTCAGTCTGCTACAGTAGCCACTCCCCAAACTCTCAGCCTGCTACAGTAGCCAATCCCCAAACTCTCAGCCTGCTACAGTAGCCACTCCCCAAACTCTCAGTCTGCTACAGTAGCCACTCCCCAAACTCTCAGTCTGCTACAGTAGCCACTCCCCAAACTCTCCTCCTGCTACAGTACCCACTCCCCAAACTCTCAGTCTGCTACAGTAGCCACTCCCCAAACTCTCAGTCTGCTACAGTAGCCACTCCCCAAACTCTCAGCCTGATACAGTAGCCACTCCCCAAACTCTCCTCCTGCTACAGTAGCCACGCCCCAAACTCTCAGTCTGCTACAGTAGCCACTCCCCAAAATCGCCTCTTGCTACAGTAGCCACGCCCCAAACTCTCCTCCTGCTACAGTAGCCACGCCCCAAACTCTCAGTCTGCTACAGTAGCCACTCCCCAAACTCTCCTCCTGCTACAGTAGCCACGCCCCAAACTCTCAGTCTGCTACAGTAGCCACTCCCCAAACTCTCCTCCTGCTACAGTAGCCACGCCCCAAACTCTCAGTCTGCTACAGTAGCCACTCCCCAAACTCTCCTCCTGCTACAGTAGCCACGCCCCAAACTCTCAGTCTGCTACAGTAGCCACTCCCCAAACTCTCCTCCTGCTACAGTAGCCACGCCCCAAACTCTCCTCCTGCTACAGTAGCCACTCCCCAAACTCTCAGTCTGCTACAGTAGCCACGCCCCAAACTCTCAGTCTGCTACAGTAGCCACTCCCCAATCTCGCCTCTTGCTACAGTAGCCACGCCCCAAACTCTCCTCCTGCTACAGTAGCCACGCCCCAAACTCTCAGTCTGCTACAGTAGCCACTCCCCAAACTCTCCTCCTGCTACAGTAGCCACGCCCCAAACTCTCAGTCTGCTACAGTAGCCACTCCCCAAACTCTCCTCCTGCTTCAGTAGCCACGCCCCAAACTCTCAGCCTGCTACAGTAGCCACTCCCCAAACTCTCCTCCTGCTACAGTAGCCACGCCCCAAACTCTCAGTCTGCTACAGTAGCCACTCCCCAAACCCGCCTCTTGCTACAGTAGCCACGCCCCAAACTCTCCTCCTGCTACAGTAGCCACGCCCCAAACTCTCAGTCTGCTACAGTAGCCACTCCCCAAACTCTCCTCCTGCTACAGTAGCCACGCCCCAAACTCTCAGTCTGCTACAGTAGCCACTCCCCAAACTCTCCTCCTGCTACAGTAGCCACGCCCCAAACTCTCAGTCTGCTACAGTAGCCACTCCCCAAACTCTCCTCCTGCTACAGTAGCCACGCCCCAAACTCTCAGTCTGCTACAGTAGCCACTCCCCAAACTCTCCTCCTGCTACAGTAGCCACGCCCCAAACTCTCCTCCTGCTACAGTAGCCACTCCCCAAACTCTCCTCCTGCTACAGTAGCCACGCCCCAAACTCTCAGTCTGCTACAGTAGCCACTCCCCAAACTCGCCTCTTGCTACAGTAGCCACGCCCCAAACTCTCCTCCTGCTACAGTAGCCACGCCCCAAACTCTCAGTCTGCTACAGTAGCCACTCCCCAAACTCTCCTCCTGCTACAGTAGCCACGCCCCAAACTCTCAGTCTGCTACAGTAGCCACTCCCCAAACTCTCCTCCTGCTACAGTAGCCACGCCCCAAACTCTCAGTCTGCTACAGTAGCCACTCCCCAAACTCTCCTCCTGCTACAGTAGCCACGCCCCAAACTCTCAGTCTGCTACAGTAGCCACTCCCCAAACTCTCCTCCTGCTACAGTAGCCACGCCCCAAACTCTCCTCCTGCTACAGTAGCCACTCCCCAAACTCTCAGTCTGCTACAGTAGCCACGCCCCAAACTCTCAGTCTGCTACAGTAGCCACTCCCCAATCTCGCCTCTTGCTACAGTAGCCACGCCCCAAACTCTCCTCCTGCTACAGTAGCCACGCCCCAAACTCTCAGTCTGCTACAGTAGCCACTCCCCAAACTCTCCTCCTGCTACAGTAGCCACGCCCCAAACTCTCAGTCTGCTACAGTAGCCACTCCCCAAACTCTCCTCCTGCTACAGTAGCCACGCCCCAAACTCTCAGCCTGCTACAGTAGCCACTCCCCAAACTCTCCTCCTGCTACAGTAGCCACTCCCCAAACTCTCCTCCTGCTACAGTAGCCACTCCCCAAACTCTCAGCCTGCTACAGTAGCCACTCCCCAAACTCTCCTCCTGCTACAGTAGCCACTCCCCAAACTCTCCTCCTGCTACAGTAGCCACGCCCCAAACTCTCAGTCTGCTACAGTAGCCACTCCCCAAACTCTCCTCCTGCTTCAGTAGCCACGCCCCAAACTCTCAGCCTGCTACAGTAGCCACTCCCCAAACTCTCCTCCTGCTACAGTAGCCACGCCCCAAACTCTCAGTCTGCTACAGTAGCCACTCCCCAAACCCGCCTCTTGCTACAGTAGCCACGCCCCAAACTCTCCTCCTGCTACAGTAGCCACGCCCCAAACTCTCAGTCTGCTACAGTAGCCACTCCCCAAACTCTCCTCCTGCTACAGTAGCCACGCCCCAAACTCTCAGTCTGCTACAGTAGCCACTCCCCAAACTCTCCTCCTGCTACAGTAGCCACGCCCCAAACTCTCAGTCTGCTACAGTAGCCACTCCCCAAACTCTCCTCCTGCTACAGTAGCCACGCCCCAAACTCTCCTCCTGCTACAGTAGCCACGCCCCAAACTCTCAGTCTGCTACAGTAGCCACTCCCCAAACTCTCCTCCTGCTACAGTAGCCACTCCCCAAACTCTCCTCCTGCTACAGTAGCCACTCCCCAAACTCTCCTCCTGCTACAGTAGCCACGCCCCAAACTCTCAGTCTGCTACAGTAGCCACTCCCCAAACTCTCCTCCTGCTACAGTAGCCACTCCCCAAACTCTCCTCCTGCTACAGTAGCCACGCCCCAAACTCTCAGTCTGCTACAGTAGCCACTCCCCAAACTCTCCTCCTGCTACAGTAGCCACGCCCCAAACTCTCCTCCTGCTACAGTAGCCACTCCCCAAACTCTCAGTCTGCTACAGTAGCCACGCCCCAAACTCTCAGTCTGCTACAGTAGCCACTCCCCAATCTCGCCTCTTGCTACAGTAGCCACGCCCCAAACTCTCCTCCTGCTACAGTAGCCACGCCCCAAACTCTCAGTCTGCTACAGTAGCCACTCCCCAAACTCTCCTCCTGCTACAGTAGCCACGCCCCAAACTCTCAGTCTGCTACAGTAGCCACTCCCCAAACTCTCCTCCTGCTACAGTAGCCACGCCCCAAACTCTCAGCCTGCTACAGTAGCCACTCCCCAAACTCTCCTCCTGCTACAGTAGCCACGCCCCAAACTCTCAGTCTGCTACAGTAGCCACTCCCCAAACTCGCCTCTTGCTACAGTAGCCACGCCCCAAACTCTCCTCCTGCTACAGTAGCCACGCCCCAAACTCTCAGTCTGCTACAGTAGCCACTCCCCAAACTCTCCTCCTGCTACAGTAGCCACGCCCCAAACTCTCAGTCTGCTACAGTAGCCACTCCCCAAACTCTCCTCCTGCTACAGTAGCCACGCCCCAAACTCTCAGTCTGCTACAGTAGCCACTCCCCAAACTCTCCTCCTGCTACAGTAGCCACGCCCCAAACTCTCAGTCTGCTACAGTAGCCACTCCCCAAACTCTCCTCCTGCTACAGTAGCCACGCCCCAAACTCTCCTCCTGCTACAGTAGCCACTCCCCAAACTCTCAGTCTGCTACAGTAGCCACGCCCCAAACTCTCAGTCTGCTACAGTAGCCACTCCCCAATCTCGCCTCTTGCTACAGTAGCCACGCCCCAAACTCTCCTCCTGCTACAGTAGCCACGCCCCAAACTCTCAGTCTGCTACAGTAGCCACTCCCCAAACTCTCCTCCTGCTACAGTAGCCACGCCCCAAACTCTCAGTCTGCTACAGTAGCCACTCCCCAAACTCTCCTCCTGCTACAGTAGCCACGCCCCAAACTCTCAGCCTGCTACAGTAGCCACTCCCCAAACTCTCCTCCTGCTACAGTAGCCACTCCCCAAACTCTCCTCCTGCTACAGTAGCCACTCCCCAAACTCTCAGCCTGCTACAGTAGCCACTCCCCAAACTCTCCTCCTGCTACAGTAGCCACTCCCCAAACTCTCCTCCTGCTACAGTAGCCACTCCCTAAACTCTGGACCAGTTTTTTTCACAGTAGCACAATAAAATAGCACAAACACATTAAATGGCTGCTTATTTTTTTGCTCGTTAAAGCAGTTGGCTGTAACAAATCAGACACGCGTCTTAAATGTACATCTGAGCAAGATCTTTGGTTCAGAGATTGAAATGCTGCAAAATTTCTGTTTGATGGGAACTCACTTGTAGAAGGAGGTAAAGTCTACAGCAGAATGGCACTTCTGAAACTCCCAGGACTTGAGCTTTTGGCACGTTCTGTGCGCGCGGAGCTTTACTTTGACTGTGCCGGGACAGAGGAAGGACGTGGGCCTGCGGTTGGGAGTCTCACACACCTCGTTGTCCTCCACACGCCAGGACTCTGCAAATTCATCCACATCAAACTTAAACTGGCCATCTCCTCCAAGAGAATCGTCCCGCTTGTGCCCATTGTAGTTCCCACACAGCCCGCAGAGGCGCTCCTTCAGATGGGGGGCCGCCACCACCTCCACCAGACTGTCCCCGTCCCACGAGATCTCCAGCCCTGAAGAAGAAGAGCGAGAGGAAACGTGGCACTTAAAGGCCCACTGAAAACAAATTGAAGTTTTTGGTTTTTAGTATGACAGTGTTAGCCTTAAAGTTATGAATAAGCTGGTGTGTTCCAAAACTATGACAAAATGTGCATTTAGAATGTACAGTCTCTCACTTCCGCTAAAACGAATCTCAGATTTTGATGACATCATCACAGACTTCATTTTCTCATCAAATCTTCCGTGCAATCAAAATGCTCTCTAAAATCTAAAGCCCGCCCCCTACACTGCTGAAGCTGCGGCTGAAATCGGTCAGTTGTTCACAGATATATTAATTTCTACATGGTGAAAGGCACATAACACACTATATATGTGATAGGAAAGGATTCAGTGTAAATATGCTTTCAGTTGAAGCTAATTAAGTTTTTCACGCACGCACCGCAGCAGCACGCATACACACACACCAGTGGCTCTGGTCAAAATTTAGACCACAGACACGAGAGCGCAGCGAGGATCATATGCACGAGGCAGCGCAGAAAACAAACATATCGACCCATTTGAATTCTGCACAGAATGCTGCATTTCGAAGCGATATGGAGGAGATTATGATGGTAAACGGTGTTAGAGGAAACTGGGCGTGGTGCCGTGATAGGCTGACACCTGTGCAATAAGTCCATTCCTGACATTTCCTCACAACTAAATATTCCACGCTCAACTGTTAGTGGGATTATAACAAAGTGGAAGCCATTGGGAACAACAGCAACTCAGCCACGAAGTGTTCAATCCCAGAGCGGGGTCAACGCGTGCTCAGGGTCACAGTGCGCAGAAGTCTCCAACTTTCTGCAGAGTCAACAGCTCCAGACCTTCAGACTTCTGTGGCCTTCAGATGAGCTCAAGAACAGCAGAGAGAGCTTCATGGAATGGGTTTCCACGGCCGAGCAGCTCATCCAAGCCTTACATCACCAAGAGCAATGCAAAGCGTGGGATGCAGTGGAGTAAAGCAGCCGCCACTGGACTCTAGAGCAGTGAGACGTGTTCTCTGAGCGACCAATCACGCTTCAGGCTGACAATCACATGGACGAGTCTGGGTTTGGCGGTGGCCAGGAGAACAGGACTCACCTGACTGCATTGTGCCAAGTGTACAGTTTGGTGGAGGGGAGATTATGAGTTTGGTGAGGAGGAACTTGACTGGCCTGCACAGAGTCCTGAGCTCAACCCGATAGAACAGCTTTGGGATGAATTAGAGCGGAGACTGAGAGCCGGGCCTTCTCGTCCAACATCAGTGCCTGACCTCACAAATGAGCTTCTAGAAGAATGGGCAAAAATCCCCATAAACACACTCCTAAACCTTGAGGAACGCCTTCCCAGAAGAGCTGGAGCTGTTAGAGAGGGTGGGCAGACTCCAGATTAAACCCCACGGATTAACAATGGGAAGCTCAGGTGTGTGTAGAGGCAGGTGTGCCAAAACTTTTGGCAATACAGTTTATCTTCAGTAATATTATCCATTTAACTGCACTGACACGATCAGATGAAAATAAAAATGTAACTGAATTTAGCTGAATTATGACCAACTTCACAACAGTGACACTGTTTTTGAACTGAAATAAAAATGTTTTACGAACGTAAAAACATATATCTGAATGTTTTCTGAACGTTCAAAACGTACCATTTTTTTAAATGTATTGTTAACATTATGCACAAATTCATTGTGTCATTCTGCAAATATTATGTGAATGTTACTTTCTGAAACAAGTAGTAGCATATAAAAAACATTAGACAAACGTCCAACTAAAACATTTCATAGAAAACACTCCATAAATAATGTTTCTGTTCTAACAGTTTGAGAACATTATTAAACACCAGATAAATTTGAGTGTTCTCTGAACGTTCCTGGAAGAACTTCAGCAGAAGCTCCCTGTTATCTGGAAATGTTGTCTTCTGTAGAGCTGCTTAAAGCTGAACTGCACTTGTGGGAATCTGTCATTTTTATTGAAATATCGCTTTAAACAGACAGAACAAGCTCTTTTGATAAAGAAAGGTGTGGCAAACTCTCTCTCTGTTGTACGACCTGTGTACGGTTGGAACAGATTATCTGAGCTGCGAGCACAAAGGCTGCATACAGATCAATGTCACGCAGGCGTGAGAGAGTTCGTGAAGTCACAGTTCTGCTGATCGTCAAAGGGTCAACATTCAGCAAGGCTCCTAATCTTCAATTGCTTCATTCTACACTGCAAAAATCATTTTCTAACTCAGATTTTTTTACAGAGTCAGTTGATATGTTATATCAGCAGTGCAATCCCACTAGCCGACTTGACACAAATCAATTGGCCAGAATGTAATAAATTGATAGCTGGATATATAAATATGTCCCCTGCATGTATATACAGTATACATGCATTGGGAAATATATACTGCATAGCATATTTCAACTGCACAATGCAATAAGAGACTTGTCCATCAACTATATTATACCTTGCTGTTGTTTCTGGCTCTACTAGAGCAGGTTTTCCCGCTTGAATGTTGATTATTTCCTCCTATTCTCCATTGTTGCGGCTCCTCTCTTCCCAGTCTGTCAGTAACTCTGTTTAGTTCCTGAAGCCCCTCCTTCTGAAAAGCACACTGTGCTCTGATTGGTCGGCTGGAGCAGTGTGTTGTGATTGGTGTTTGGGAAATGCCCCGCCCCTTACCATAACCGGCAGTTTCAACACACGATGAACTAACTCAACCAGCCCCACATCATTATGCTGCTGCCCAATAATTATTATAATGAGGAATGTTGTGACGTGTCGGTTCCTGAAGAAACTCAAGACTATAATGGAGACGTTTCAGGAGCTCAGGAACACTGACACTGATATAGAGGAGAACTCAGCAACATCACACACTAAAGACAGATGAAAATAATATTAATCAACAGTTTTTCTCTCCTGAAAAATGAAAAACAATAACAAACCAATAAGAAAACATTTAGTTATGTTTTCAATCTTCAAAGGGTTGATTTTGTGCAAATGTTTTTCCCATCATCATCATCATCATCATCATCATCATCATCATCACTGTTCTCATTCGCCATCATACGCTCGAAACTATCATATTTAATGTGTTATATTTTGATGGCTGGCAGCTTCTTCACGTCATCAGTGACGTTATATCTGATTGTGTAAAGTATTTGCTCATTTCTGCTGATGATGTCTGCACTAATTATGAGTGGATTCATAAATATGTCCCACTTTAGCTGCATGCATACACACATGCATTGGGAAATATATACTGTACAGCATATTTCAACTGCACAATGCCATAAGTCCCCGTTCACACTGCAGGCAAAAGTGGCCCAAATCTGACTTTTTTGGGGTCAAGTGACCAGGTCAGACTTCTTCAGAGGTAGTGTGAACACTAGCCCAGATATGATTTTATTCAATGCAGCCGCAGTGTGAACAACCAAGGCGGATTTGTGCGACCTTTACGTCAGTCTATGTCGACATTTGTCACAATCATGCACCGACGAGTTAGCCCTAGACACAACAGACACAGACAGTAACATTAAAAACGTGCCTAGATATGGAGAACAGCGATGGAGCGAGTCAGTGGAGGGAGAGTGAGGTGTTAGACCTAGTTAGGATATGGGGAGATACTTCAATTCAAGCTAAACTAGAAGGATCCTACCGTAACCGCTCCGTTTTTAAAAAAAAATAAAACAAAATGGAAGAATGGGGACTTCAGTGCCAAAGGAAGGTGACAAAAGGCCAAGATAACCAATTTTGCTCTCTTTCGTTTCGTTCCTCTCCTCTTCAGCTCCTGCTCATTAATGTTATGGCTTCCATTACACAAACATTTTTAAATAAAAGCGAAAACGCTTACATCCTCCATAACCTCCTGAACTTTAGTGCAACAGCGCGCTGCGTCTGATGTCGTTGATATTGTTCTTTTGCACATGCGGTTTAGTTTGAAACCTCAAACAGTTCACACTGGAATCAGATTTAGGCCACATTTTAAAATGTAATGTGAACAGCCAAACAAAAAATCAGATCCGAGCAAAAAATCTGATTTGAGCATTAAGACTTGGACACTAAAAGACTGGTCCATGAATTATGCCTAAAGACTATATTATCCATTGCTGTGTGTTTACACGACTGACTAATTCAACCCGGCCCCACATCGCTATGCTGCCTAATAATTATTATAATGAGGAATATTGTGACGTGTTGGTTCCTGAAGAAACCTAAGACTATAATGGAGGCGTTTCAGGAGTGACACTGACACTGATATAGAGGAGAACTCAGAGGATGCCGGCCTTACCTGCAATGGTGGTGAGTTTGAGCAGGTACCCGTCCAGGTCGATATGGACCCCGGTGCTGTGGAAGGGAAGAGCGATTCGTGAGCCATTTTGCCGGACCGTCAGGTGTTGGTGGAGGCTGATGCTCAGGCCTGAGGTCTGCAGCTCCACTGATTTGGTCCATGAGAAGGAGCGCGTGCGGCGAGCGTCGTTCTTCACCAGCACTGTGAAGCTGGCCGCCGGAGAGCAGTCTTTAGTGAGCACATATTTACACGTGCCCTGGAAGTTAAAGGTGCGTCCGTCAAACGTGTTATAGTGAGGGTCTCCAAACACGGTGCACACGCCTGGCTCTGGAGGAATGGAGGCAGCGATGGAGACGGCGTTTGGTGGAGAGGTATTGACTTGGTATGTTAAATAAACAATGCATATTTGTATGCAGAATGTATTCACTGCTAAAAATGCTCTTCTTACTCAGTATTTTTGTCTTGTTTCGAGTCCAAACATCTAAAAACTCTTAAAACAAGAATTATTAACTGGACAAGCAAAAGTAATTGTCGTGTTTTGGGGAAAAATAACTCAAAATGAAGAGAGTTTTTGCTTAAAATAAGATAAATAATCTGCCAATGGGGTGAGAAAAATAATCTTAATTCAAACAGAAAACAAGATTATTTTTCTCCCCCCATTGGCAGATTATTTATCTTATTTTAAGCAAAAACTCTCTTCATTTAGAGTTATTTTCCCCAAAACAAGACAATAATTTTTGCTTGTCTAGTAAATGTTTCTTAAGTTTAGACTTGTTAGATATTTAGACTAGAAACAAGACAAAAATACTGAGTAAGAAGAGCATTTTTTGCAGTGAAACACTTATAATTTATACTTGAAAGATACATTGTTGAATGTGTGACGTGTACTTACTGTCAGTGCAAACAGGACAGCAGCCGGTGCGATTCAGTATCTTATTCTGAAAGACAAAACATTGTAAAGAGACAGACTTACACAGGGAGACAGGTTGGGTATATCAATGTCCCTTTAAGGAAAGTCTGATCACTCTGAGGTCATGTTTGTAAAAAATAATCTTATTTCTGATTGGGACGGAAACAAGAAACAAGATTTCAATCAGAAATAAGATTATTTTTCTCACCCCATTGGCAGATCATTTTGCCTGTTTTAAGCAAAAACTCTCTTCATTTAGATTTTAATTTCAACAAAACAAGAAAAAATATCTCATGTGGTTTTACTGATCTAGTAAATCTTGATTTAAGAATTGTTAGATATTTAGACTGGAAACAAGACACAATGACTGAGGAAGAAGAGCATTGTTTTGCAGTGCACACTGTATGATAACTATGGGTCGGTGTCTTTATGAGTAAAGCAGAACTTACCGAGGGACAGCTGGTGATAGGAACACAAATCTTGGGCTGACACTCAGTCTTGCCCTTCACACAGGTGCACAGAGAGCAGTTCACTGACGACCATCTGTCCCCGTCCTGCGAGTGGAAGACACACACACACACACACTCATTCTCTCTCATATATGCATGCTATCTCAACCAGATCATCATGTTTTAGTCGATGCACTGCAAAAAATGCTCTTCTTACTCAGTATTTTTGTCTTGTTTCTAGTCCAAACATCTAAAAACTCTTAAAACAAGAAGTATTTACTAGACAAGCAAAAGTAATTGTCTTGTTTTGGGGAAAATAACTCAAAATGAAGAGAGTTTTTGCTTAAAATAAGATAAATAATCTGCCAATCGGGTGAGAAAAATAATCTTAAAGCATTAGTTCAGCCATAAATGTGAATTGTGTGATTAATTCCTCCTGTGGTTGGTCAGCCGTCAGACCTCCGCTCATCTTCACACACAGATGAAGATATTAGTGTTGAAATCCGATGGCTCAGAAAGGCCTTCATTGACACCAATGTCATTTCCTCTCTCAAGACCCATAAAGGCACTAAAGACGTCGTTACAAAGCCCATCTCACTACAGCGGCTCTACAATCATTGATGAAGAGGCCAGAATAGAGTTAGTGCGGGAAAACACTAAATAACGACGGCCATGATTCGGATCACGTGACTCTGGCGATCCGAATCATGAATCGATTCACTGACTCATAACGGTTCGAATCATGAATCGATTCACTGACTCATAACGGTTCGAAGCTTTGTTCTGAAATCGGCCATCACTATATAAGTCGTTATTTAGTGTTTTTGCGCACTAACTCTATTCTGGCCTCTTCATCAATGATTGTAGAGCCGCTGTAGTGAGATGGGCTTTGTAACGACGTCTTTAGTGCCTTTATGGGTCTTGAGAGAGGAAATGACATTGGTGTCAATGAAGGCCTTTCTGAGCCATCGGATTTCAACACTAATATCTTCATCTGTGTGTGAAGATGAGCGGAGGTCTGACGGCTGGCCAACCACAGGAGGAATTAATCACAGAGTTTACATTTTGGGGTGAACACTTTAAGATTGTTTTGCTTATTTTATGCAAAAACTTTTAATTTTGAGATATTTCTTCCCAAAACAAGACAATTACATTTACTTGTCTAGTGAATGTTTCTTAATGTAAGAGTTTTTAGATGTTTGGACTAGAAACAAGACAAAAATACTAAGTAAGAAGAGCGTGTTTTGGCCCATGTGGCCGCTCACCCTGTAGATCTTGCTCTTCACCCTGCAGTACTTCACGTCCTCCATCTTGAGATGCGTCTGGCATTCCTCACAGCAGGAGTCGAGGCAGCTGCCCGGGGCGGAGCATGTCCTCCTGCAGGCCACCGTAGAGTCCACACATGAGCAGATGGTGCAGGGGTCGTAGCGGATGGAGGAGCCGTTCTCATACACCTCGCTGCGGAAGAGACAGCTGCCCGGAGACAGGTCGAACACCCTCCTCTGACCTGGACACACACACACACACTGACCATTACAGACACAGCCGTCTGAACACACACTGACCATTACAGACACAGCCGTCTGGACACACACTGACCATTACAGCCCCAGCCGTCTGAACACACACTGACCATTACAGCCACAACCGTCTGAACACACACTGACCATTACAGCCACAGCCGTCTGGACACACACTGACCATTACAGCCACAGCCGTCTGAACACACACTGACCATTACAGCCACAGCCGTCTGAACACACACTGACCATTACAGACACAGGCGTCTGGACACACACTGAACATTACAGCCACAGCCGACTGAACACACACTGACCATTACAGACACAGCCGACTGGACACACACTGACCATTACAGCCACAGGCGTCTGAACACACACTGACCATTACAGCCACAGGCGTCTGAACACACACTGACCATTACAGCCACAGCCAACTGAACACACACTGACCATTACAGCCACAGCCGTCTGAACACACACTGACCATTACAGACACAGCCGTCTGAACACACACTGACCATTACAGACACAGCCGTCTGAACACACACTGACCATTACAGCCACAGGCGTCTGGACACACACTGAACATTACAGCCACAGGCGTCTGGACACACACTGAACATTACAGCCACAGGCGTCTGGACACACACTGACCATTACAGACACAGCCGACTGGACACACACTGACCATTACAGCCACAGGCGTCTGAACACACACTGACCATTACAGCCACAGGCGTCTGAACACACACTGACCATTACAGCCACAGCCAACTGAACACACACTGACCATTACAGACACAGGCGACTGAACACACACTGACCATTACAGCCACAGCCCTCTGGACACACACTGACCATTACAGCCACAGCCGTCTGAACACACACTGACCATTACAGCCACAGCCGTCTGAACACACACTGACCATTACAGCCACAGCCCTCTGAACACACACTGACCATTACAGCCACAGCCGTCTGAACACACACTGACCATTACAACCACAGCCCTCTGGACACACACTGACCATTACAGCCACAGCCGTCTGGACACACACTGACCATTACAGACACAGGCGTCTGGACACACACTGACCATTACAGACACAGCCGACTGAACACACACTGACCATTACAGACACAGGCGACTGAACACACACTGACCATTACAGCCACAGCCGTCTGGACACACACTGACCATTACAGCCACAGCCGTCTGAACACACACTGACCATTACAACCACAGCCCTCTGGACACACACTGACCATTACAGCCACAGCCGTCTGGACACACACTGACCATTACAGACACAGCCCTCTGGACACACACTGACCATTACAGCCACAGCCGTCTGGACACACACTGACCATTACAACCACAGCCCTCTGGACACACACTGACCATTACAACCACAGCCCTCTGGACACACACTGACCATTACAGCCACAGCCGTCTGGACACACACTGACCATTACAACCACAGCCCTCTGGACACACACTGACCATTACAGCCACAGCCGTCTGGACACACACTGACCATTACAGCCACAGCCGTCTGGACACACACTGACCATTACAGCCACAGCCGTCTGAACACACACTGACCATTACAGCCACAGCCGTCTGGACACACACTGACCATTACAGCCACAGCCGTCTGAACACACACTGACCATTAAAACCACAGCCCTCTGAACACACACTGACCATTACAGCCACAGCCGTCTGGACACACACTGACCATTACAGCCACAGCCGACTGAACACACACTGACCATTACAGACACAGCCCTCTGAACACACACTGACCATTACAGCCACAGCCGTCTGGACACACACTGACCATTACAGCCACAGCCGACTGAACACACACTGACCATTACAGACACAGCCGTCTGGACACACACTGACCATTACAGCCACAGCCGTCTGAACACACACTGACCATTACAACCACAGCCGTCTGGACACACACTGACCATTACAGCCACAGCCGTCTGAACACACACTGACCATTACAGCCACAACCGTCTGAACACACACTGACCATTACAGACACAGCCCTCTGAACACACACTGACCATTACAGCCACAGGCGTCTGAACACACACTGACCATTACAACCACAGCCGTCTGAACACACACTGACCATTACAGACACAGCCCTCTGAACACACACTGACCATTACAGCCACAGCCGTCTGGACACACACTGACCATTACAGCCACAGGCGTCTGAACACACACTGACCATTACAGCCACAGCCGTCTGAACACACACTGACCATTACAGCCACAGCCGTCTGAACACACACTTACCATTACAGCCACAGCCGTCTGAACACACACTTACCATTACAGCCACAGCCGTCTGAACACACACTGACCATTACAGCCACAGGCGTCTGAACACACACTGACCATTACAGCCACAGCCGTCTGAACACACACTGACCATTACAGCCACAGCCGTCTGAACACACACTTACCATTACAGCCACAGGCGTCTGAACACACACTGACCATTACAGCCACAGGCGTCTGAACACACACTGACCATTACAGACACAGCCCTCTGAACACACACTGACCATTACAGCCACAGCCGTCTGAACACACACTGACCATTACAGACACAGCCCTCTGAACACACACTGACCATTACAACCACAGCCCTCTGAACACACATTGACCATTACAGCCACAGGCGTCTGGACACACACTGACCATTACAACCACAGCCGTCTGGACACACACTGACCATTACAGACACAGCCGTCTGAACACACACTGACCATTACAACCACAGGCGTCTGAACACACACTGACCATTACAGCCACAGCCGTCTGAACACACACTGACCATTACAGCCACAGCCGTCTGAACACACACTGACCATTACAGCCACAGGCGTCTGAACACACACTGACCATTACAGCCACAGCCGTCTGAACACACACTGACCATTACAGACACAGCCGTCTGAACACACACTGACCATTACAGACACAGCCCTCTGAACACACACTGACCATTACAACCACAGCCCTCTGAACACACACTGACCATTACAGACACAGGCGTCTGGACACACACTGACCATTACAGACACAGCCCTCTGAACACACACTGACCATTACAGCCACAGCCGTCTGAACACACACTGACCATTACAGACACAGCCCTCTGAACACACACTGACCATTACAGACACAGCCCTCTGAACACACACTGACCATTACAACCACAGCCCTCTGAACACACACTGACCATTACAGACACAGGCGTCTGGACACACACTGACCATTACAGCCACAGCCGTCTGAACACACACTGACCATTACAGCCACAGCCGTCTGAACACACACTGACCATTACAGACACAGCCCTCTGAACACACACTGACCATTACAACCACAGCCCTCTGAACACACACTGACCATTACAGCCACAGCCCTCTGAACACACATTGACCATTACAGCCACAGCCCTCTGAACACACACTGACCATTACAACCACAGCCCTCTGAACACACATTGACCATTACAGCCACAGGCGTCTGAACACACACTGACCATTACAGCCACAGCCGTCTGAACACACACTGACCATTACAGACACAGCCGTCTGAACACACACTGACCATTACAGACACAGCCGTCTGAACACACACTGACCATTACAGCCACAGCCGTCTGAACACACACTGACCATTACAGACACAGCCCTCTGAACACACACTGACCATTACAGACACAGGCGTCTGGACACACACTGACCATTACAGACACAGCCCTCTGAACACACACTGACCATTACAGCCACAGCCCTCTGAACACACACTGACCATTACAACCACAGCCCTCTGAACACACACTGACCATTACAGCCACAGCCGTCTGAACACACACTGACCATTACAGACACAGCCCTCTGAACACACACTGACCATTACAGACACAGCCGTCTGAACACACACTGACCATTACAGACACAGCCCTCTGAACACACACTGACCATTACAGACACAGGCGTCTGGACACACACTGACCATTACAGACACAGCCGTCTGAACACACACTGACCATTACAGCCACAGCCGTCTGAACACACACTGACCATTACAGACACAGCCCTCTGAACACACACTGACCATTACAGACACAGGCGTCTGGACACACACTGACCATTACAGACACAGCCGTCTGAACACACACTGACCATTACAGCCACAGCCGTCTGAACACACACTGACCATTACAGACACAGCCCTCTGAACACACACTGACCATTACAGACACAGGCGTCTGGACACACACTGACCATTACAGACACAGCCCTCTGAACACACACTGACCATTACAGACACAGCCCTCTGAACACACACTGACCATTACAACCACAGCCCTCTGAACACACACTGACCATTACAGACACAGCCCTCTGAACACACACTGACCATTACAACCACAGCCCTCTGAACACACACTGACCATTACAGCCACAGGCGTCTGGACACACACTGACCATTACAGACACAGCCGTCTGGACACACACTGACCATTACAGCCACAACCGTCTGGACACACACTGACCATTACAGCCACAGCCGACTGAACACACACTGACCATTACAGCCACAGCCGTCTGGACACACACTGACCATTACAACCACAGCCCTCTGAACACACATTGACCATTACAGCCACAGGCGTCTGAACACACACTGACCATTACAGCCACAGCCGTCTGAACACACACTGACCATTACAGACACAGCCGTCT